>NC_051052.1:8100470-8322970 GCF_904848185.1 Acanthopagrus latus | reverse complement strand
AGTAACCACATTAATCCACCACTGGGCACAGTCGGCATGTCTACCAGACAGGCACTCAGTCAGCCACTCTGCTGCTCGGGCTCAGTATTGGTTTATACAGAGCGTCTGTGGGAGAGCTGGAGAGGGATGGGGGGGGTGAATGAATGACTGCAAGACTCCCTAAAATGACACACTGTGTCTCTGGATGACACCCTCCCAAAGATGCCCGTTTGTCTGCGCCATATGAGAGCGCCGTATTCAAAGAGCAGGCCAGTCCCACATTGTGTGTTTTGGACACGCACCTGAACGACCGTCCTCCCTCAAAGACGGACGGCAGCAGTTGTTTCAGCGAATGCACAAACATGAAATACTTTTAGATTCAGTGAGAAAAACCTGTTGTAGAGATTATGACCCAAGAAAATATTGAATTTAGACATGGTAGATTGCTATTTGTTTCCCATTATACACTTGGTTGCATAACAAAATGATTTTTTCAAAACATTGAAATAAAGGAGGAAATCAAAAAAAAAAAAAAACGACCAGACCTTTGTTGCATTTTTTTTTTTTATTTTTTTTTTTTGGGTTCTGTGCTTACATAGTCCTACAATGTTCAAATCCAGAGAAATCTGTATTTTCAACTCTAGCCAACAGTACCTGCCTGTGCCAGAGAGGGAGGAAGGAAACTTTAAATTCAACTTTAGAACAATACCTCATCCCTGAACATTTCTGCCTGAGTCATGTTGATAGATTTTTATCAGCAACGGCGGTTTTGTTGAAGACAGCAACTCTCATAAGCCCACACAACTTTGACAGCAACCGTTCAATAACTTTGAAAAATAAAAATAAAAAAAATGTTACTTTGACCCAAACCATGCTCTTACAAATCATGTTCAGTGCCAGTACTTATCCTAACTGTAGAGGTGTCGTTTTATAAACATTCTTTCTTTTTTTTTTTTTTCTGTTTCGGAGGGCATAGACTGGTGGTGTGGGCAGATCAGGACATATTCTCATGTGTGTCATCCTGCAGGGAAATTACATTGCATTTTGTCATTAGATTTTGAAGGATTTATTAAGCCTCAGTCAAATTAAAAGGAGATTTGAATAAACGAGTGCAGTAAAGAATGGAGATGCCGGCGTACAGATCAGAGAGATCACAGAGACGGTTTGATGAGTGTGAAAATGATTTCCAAACCATGCTGTGGAGATTTTGGACTGGCACGTTAGCTGGTATTTACCCTGAAATATTCCTGGATTTATTGCATTTTGGCTACAGCTTTGTGTTAATAAAGGGAGATGCAGATGTCATTTTGATACTGATTATTAACTACAAATAATTTACAAAGCAGGACTTAGTCTTGCAAAAGCTTTTCATCAAATCTATTTTGGCATTTTAGATGCTGGTGTGAAAGCTGTTTCACGTTTTTTTTTGTTTGTCCTTCCTTTGGACTTCAGCCTCTGCATCTCAGAGGTGCATCACCGTGCCAGACATCTTTTCCATCTACGGCCCGACTTTAATTCAATCACGCGGCTAATTCTCTGCCTGCCTGTTGTGTGCCTGCCCGTCCCTGCACTTCCACAGACCTCTTCGCACCACCTGGTTGTCTTCTCCGACTCGCCCCTGTGCGCTCAACTCTCCTCGCAATGAAAAGCAACTCTCCGGAATTCACTGAAAGGAGGACAATTTGAGCAGCCGTGCCAGAGCGCGGGCTGCTGGCAAACTCCTTAATGAACCCATTACAGCCAACACTCATTTCCCTGACTGAATTCAAAGAAAGCCCACTTTTCCTGGAGAGCCCAATCCTCCCGCTCTCTCAGCACTCATTTAGATCAAGTGTATTTTTTTTCTCTCCTTGGCCTAGTGGTGGCTCAGTCGTCTATAAACAAGAAAGGTGTGGGGCTGATACCTTAGTCTGGCATGACCTGAAGAGACACAGAGGCATTGAATAAAGCTCTAGTTTTTTGCTGAGGGTCACAAGCTCAAATAAAGTGTCAAAAACCTTGACGCTGACTACAAGATGCAACGCTGTGATCGCAAACACGACGCGCCGTACCGGGTGAAGGGGTTGAGTGTTTTACCACTTCACTTTAGTTTAATTGATTTAGATAAAAAGGGAAATGTCCCTGGTGTTCACAGAGATTTCCTCAGATGTGCCGGAGCGCGAATTTGTGAATAAAGTTTGATCCAGTCAGTTGATTTCTTTGTTTGCCGTATTCCCATCGCTCTCTCCCATCTCTTCTCTCGCTCCGTCTCTTGCCGTCTGAAATGGCCTTAGGAGATTTCCTAAGCTTTTTGTGTTATTGATTCGAATTAAGGAGCTTCAAAATATAGCTAAATGGATTTTTGATCCCGGCATAAATTTAAGAGAAGCACACGCTCTGAAATGAGCGTCAAGGACGGGAGTGAAGCTGCTGCTCAGGATGGCTTACACTTTAAGATCATCAGCTTTACTGACATGCATGAGTGGACTTCAACTAAGTGTGTGTGTGTGTGTGTGTGTGTGTGTGTGTGTGTGTGTGTGTGTGTGTGTGTGTGTGTGTGTGTGTGTGTGTGTGTGTGTGATTTAATCTGCATGTGTGCCTCCGTACAGCATGCGAGGCTCTCCAGGAAAACTAACCCCGGGGCCACACAGCCACACGTACACACACTCCTGTTCGCCAGCCTTCCTAGTGTTCAATAGCTTCTTCCTCACATTCTCACATTCCTAATTCATGCCGTATTAAACATTTAGCAGCGCAACCGCTCGGTGCAGTTTCCATCCTTAATCGATGTGAGGAGGCAAAGCAAACAAAGCACAGATTCATGAAGCCCTCCCTCCACACACTCGCCCCATCATAACCGGAGACAAAGCCACAGTCACGACATCACCACTAATATGGAATAATTTGGAACTCCCTTGAAGCTAAGTAGCAGCTTTACAGGTGTTTATTGAGATTACAAATCTGCTTTCATACTTCTAATGCCTTCCAACCACTTTGAAATTGGAATGAGTAATACGGCTGCTGCGTGTCATGAGTGTATTCTAATTGTAAATGTAATAAACAAAGGCTGGGGACGGATTTTGAGGGAGTTTATTTCTCATTTTTTGGAGACTTTGTAGAAGGGGTTTGCAAATTCTCAGTGTTTTCCAGCCACACTATGGAAGGCAGAGTGGGTCTGTTGGCCAGCCCATCACTTTAATTACGACCAAAATATCTTGATAGTTACTGGATTGAATAGAGTTATACAGATATTCATGGTTCCCAAAGGATAACCCCATTGGTTTTCCCTTTGGGATCACCTGTAGGTCTATGTTTGTACTTATTTGATAATATATGTCAACTCTCACGTCCTGATGACGCAAGGGATACACACACTTTCTCTTTAGCCCCACCATGAGGCTGATAGTGAAATGTCTCAACAACTAGGCGGGATGCCAGGGTTAGCATTTAACACAATAGTGGAGGTTTTTTTGTGTGTATAACTGAGAAGAAGCTGGCGGTAGCAAATAAACACACCTGAAAACACACAGAACGACATTTCCATCATCCTCAGCTGTAGTTTATGTACACTGTAATTATTAAACGTTGGCATGCTTACACGTTAACTAACATAATTATCAGGGTGAGAATTATATCTGCAGTCATCGGCATTTCATCTGCTGACATTAGCATTTAGCACAAAACATCACCTAGTTTGTGATAACAAATGAGACAAAAAGCTCATAACTTTTTTTCTTTTTTTCAGCAACCACTCTGATCAAATAAATGCCAGTTTTTGAAAATCAAAGAGCAAATTGCACAAGAACTGCTTTGGTCTCCATGATGATTTGTCTTTCTAGTGGCAATGGCAGTTAAGCTAAGAGGTCGACATGCTTGGTTTTCTATTTTGGAGATAGAAATCAGTAAAAAGAATATGGGCTTTGGCTGTGTGGATGCCGATGCGAGGTAAGAATGTACTTGTGAATATTCCACGACAATGTGTATGCAGGTGGTGTTCTTCTGTTTGACAATTTGATGACTGCAGTTATCTTAAATGGTCGTATTTGGCTGATTCATGTGCATATAAAGTAAAGAAGAGCCACATTTGAGATGGAAAAGTGAAGGAATTTGGTTGATGCTGTCCCCCAGGATTCCTATCATAGCAGCTTGGTGTGATTGGTTCCAGCCCAGCGCTGCCTGGGCCCATTCAGATAATAAAATGGCCCGCAGTCTCGGGACTCATACATACAGATGCAAATGCAGTGTATGCACACATGCACACACAGCCAGACACATGAAGATAGGGAGAAGGACAATATTTTCACAGGCTCATGTGCGCAGACACTGAAACCGGCCCAACAGGCATAAACCTGCCTCATCTGAACTCTAGGGGTGGATGTGAACAGATAGCGCCAGTAGCTGCTTCTAGGTCGGGTTTAAAACTGCTACACGCGGTGAATACACTCTACAATAAGGTCTCTCTCAAGATCGACTTACCAGGCAATCAGGCCACCGCTTCACCTTTGTAATAGTTTGGTGTTTGAAAAGTTTAAGAATATATATTTCTTCTGCCCCCTCCGCTGGGGGAGCAAAGACGGATTCTCTGCAGGAGGGTGAAAAGCACCGCCGAGGTTTCATGAATCACTTTTAATCTTGTTAGGAGCGGCATGGGATGACCTTTCTCTCTGCGTCTGTGTTTACCTGCCAGCCGCTGGGTCTATTGTGCAGTTTATAGGGCATGCAGCTCCTACACACCGTTAGTGGAGACTAAGGTCAGACTGAGTCATTTTCTAAACCACTGGGTGTGTGACTGGCCTCATGTGTGCGCACATACTGTACGGCAGCATGAAGTCGGTGAGGATGCAGGGGAGGGCTCCCAGTCTGGTTGCTGCGCCAGCATTGTTGCACAGGCCCACTGACTTGCTGTCTGGAAACCTGAAAGCCCTGCGTTGTGATCAAGAATGGATGAAAATTGATGGAATGTATCATGGAAAATATATGAAACTATGTTAGTGCAGCGTCGGGAAGGAATGCACCAAACCAAAGTGTAGCTCGCATTTTTAGGGTTTGAACAAATTCAAATCAGAACACCATCTTAAAAATGCTGTAGAAAATCCATCAAAATCTGTACTCATGAGTTCTTACGTTTGTAAGACACACTATCTGCAGAGATTCATGGTCTCTGGAGGATGTATGGAGGATGGACCACTCTGAGGTTTGTTTAAACTAGGGATGCGCCAATCCTATATTCAGTATCAGTATTGGCCAGTACAAAAAACAAGCTTTTTGTTCCAAGGGTTGGTGTGGAGTTTGACAAAGAGCAAGTCAACTGAACTGAGTCCAATCTGAAGAGAAGCACCGGAATCTGTACAAGCTGGCATGCAGCACATTGAAAAACAACACGCCGCTCGCTCAGATAAACACATACGTAAATCTCGAACAAAGCAAGCTGCATGTCAATCAGAGAAACCAAGGTCTGACTGAGATTGACTGCGATGTCTTCATTTTCCATGACATTTTGCTAAAAGTCTCCATTTGTGTGTGAAGGAAAAAAAAAAGGTGTTGTAATCATACCACTTGAAGACTGCTTGAGCGCCTCTGACAATGAGTGTAATCACAGAAACGAGGTCTTCTTCAAAGACGTAAGAATAGGCAGGCTTCTTGGTATGTGGAAATGGCTCTGAGGTGTGATTCTGTGAATTTTAGTGGCCAATTTTCGCGACATTGCCACATGTTTGTTCTTGGTATGGGTACCTGGAGTTATAATCAAACCACTCAACCTAAAATTTGCAGCACCATATTCCAATCATTTGCCTTCTGAGCATCTCTTGTTACCATCTTGACAGACGGCCTACAGCTTCTGTGAAAACGTGGATGGCGTGCGGTGGTTATGCAAGTTGTTCCACTGTTTTTCTTTTAATCAACCTATGGCAGGATTTCTTCTTTTTTGTTGCGTGGGCCCACTGGCATTGACTGCACACACTGCACTCAATCCCCCCCCAAGACACATGGAACAGGTTTCTCCATCACACACGCTTACAGAGCAACATTCGTCCATGTGCTTTCCAGACGTCATTAAATCCCATTACATCTCCCTCAATTGCTCTTAATTTCTGCCTTGCATCTGTGCTAATTGACATGCAATTCCTTAAGACCCATGTCTAAGCCGATCTCAGTTGCCTCTGACCCATGCAGAGCTCCGTATTCCTCCCTCTGCACTAAAGGTTGAGCCTTGCATCTTATATCATGAGATGTCAGCTCCAGATGCCTATTCACATCCAAATAACAGTTCTACTGAATGCACAATAACACAATATCTGATTCTAACCAAGACATGACCCAGTTACCCCACATCTTGTCTAAGACTATTATACCTCCCGCTGTCTTATACCAAAGACTCCCATTCGACCATCTATACAAATGTTTTGTTTTCCATTTCAATTACCTCAGCCCATGAATATATGCAAGAAACTGCATGATAGGAAACTGTTTGGAGATACTATGTGTTATATAGAAATGAGTCCTAAAACCTTGAAATAAGTTGACATTTTTGAACTCCCAGCTATTTATTCTTAAAGTCAATGTTTTTTTGTTTTTTTTTAATGAGTTTTCAATTAAATGCCTGAAATAAGGTCTGTGGCTACCACAAGTATAAGAGATTTTCAAGGCAGTAAATACCCTATGTTTCAATTTAAAAGTTAAACTACATGTCTAAAAAGAGAAATTGCTATCAAGTGGCTAAATGGGATGACAGACGTTGTAAAGGATATGTATATGTATATATCATTACACACCTGCTACTTTTAACTTAACATCTTGAGGATTGATTGATAGCGTGGGGACCTTGACGCTACGCAGCCCTAATGTTGGTTTGTAGCCAAACATTAGCTTTTTACTTCAGGTGATTGCATTTAGGCTTCAAAAGTCATAAAAGTGGTGTTCGTCTCGTCAAGTGTGAAGAACTTGTGTTTGCCACAGAGCACATTCCTTTGTCTGCAACAACAGAAAAATCCACAGAAAAAAATCCAATCGAAATTTTATCGAGGGAACAAAAACCTCTTCTCAAGGTCTCTTCAGGTATGATTTTCCTGAAAAGGAATTAAATCTGATATACTTGTTTTTATAACTTCAGACACACGTTAAAGCCCAAACAAGTTTTCAAGGGTTGATCCGTGTTTGCCTTTGCTTAGTGCTGCAGGCAGTAGACAAAGGAGCTTTTTAAGCAGCCTGATGGATGCAACTGTCAATGGGTCTGGTTCCGGATTCGATACATCATACAGAGAGTGGCCATCTGTTCCACTTTGCTGACAAATATAGATCTTTTCTACAGTACGAACTCCAGCAGCTACAGGTAAGTGTTGGGAGCTGATCTGACCACTTTCATGCCAAAAAAAAAAGACAAAAGACTTGTTGTGGGAGCCAATTAATTCAAACAGAGTGTCTGTGTTTTGACTTAGAAGTGCTAAACATGACGCATTGATTGAATATTAGAGCTAACAAAATAATATAATCCAATTAATAAAAAACTGGATTCTTTCTTTTCCTGTCTCCTTTTTACAGCTGCAGAAGAATCGCCACAGTCGTCTGTATTCAAGCTTCATAAAAATGCTTAAAAGATAGCTGCTGAGGCAACACACTGAATTCTGACAGATCAAACAGATTATGTGCTGAATTTTGTTTTTTCATTTTTTGTTTTTGCTTGCCAGAGTGATTGAGTCTAAAAGTGATCATGAGAGTACTGATACAGGCAGACACACATTCGCGCAGTCGCACAGTCGGTGCTGTGCTGCCTCATATTATATAAACCAATACATTGTGGAACGATAAGAAAATAACAGCCAGACAGAAAATGGACTGAAGTTTTCATTTTACCTGCAAGTACATATTCTTCCTGTCATTCCAGAGAGCTGTACGGTAATTGGCAAAAAATAAATATATTAGGATGACAAGATGGTTCACAAGCTAAAACACACACACACACGCACACATACACACAGTGACAAAAGAAAGCCTCTCTCAAGTGGTTGTTGTCATTTGAAAAGTGTAATCTTCTTAATGGCAGAGGCTCTTCGGTCTCGGTAGTTAGAAATGTAGTTTAACATCAACAATTAGGATGATGGGGAGACTCTCCCTCTTTCATCTGTCTGTCTCTTGCTCACCGAGACACAAACACAGATGCGCACACAAACACACCTGGTGCAAAAGGCTCTGGAGGCCTTCGTTTCAGTGTTGATAAGTGAATTAGCGAAGTGAGCCCGATGACCATACAAATAGAGCAGAGGGACTTATTGGCTTGTGTCTCTTTACCCTCTTTGTCTGCTCTGCAAACACATCGAGTTTGCGGCATCAGATTGGACGAATGTGGTCTGAATCGAAACTATGTTGTGTGTGTGTGTGTGTGTGTGTGTGTGTGTGTGTGTGTGTGTGTGTGTGTGTGTGTGTGTGGTTTGAGTGGATTAACACAGAACAGGTCAACGCCTGCCCTCACATATCTTGTTTACCTCGGTCTAAAAAAGGATTTTGTTTGGAATGGTCAGCAACGGTCTGTATGTACGAGCATGTGTGTGTGTGTGTTTGTGTGTGCGTGTCTTTCTTATCCTGGTATGGAACCTTTTTGCACCGCTTGATCCTGAGGTCGAAGAATCATCTGTATAAGTATGAATCACCACAAGATACGGAACAGACATGCAAGAGGTCAGAGACATAATGACACACAAACACCCATACACTGACTCACAAGGAACATGATACATAATATACCACAGCAGCCTTCAGTATGACCAATAGGGAAATCACCCAGATGGACATTTAGTCTATAAAACGTAGAATCCATCCTGTTTTATTTCACCTCCTCTCTATGGAGTATAAACTGCTCCGCTAAAGAGAAAAAGGTCAACAGACAGGAGTCAAGGGAAAAAAAAATCCTTCAATAGACTGTATGAACTGACTAATAGCAACCTAGCGAGCTGAGAGCAACTTTCCCCCCCTTCCTCAGTAACTTTATTCAATGAAAGGATGTACAATCCTTATGATAAACCAGCTGGTTGCTGAGAAACTAGAAAGAAACTCAGAGAGTTATTCTGGCTGACTAGCACCAGCATGTATTCAACTTGTTACATGTTAGCAAGCCCCCCCAGGAAGAGCGCCAGGCTTTGAAGCCAATTTCACAGTGGTTACACCAGGTAATTACAATGTCACGCGAGGACCAGAAAGACTTTCCTCACAGGTGATAGAGGTCTAGAACATCCAGAAGAGCGTCGAGATTAAACCATTTCTTGCGCCATTCAAGTTAGCCAACACTGTATCCACAAGCCCTGCCAGGACTGCCTATACTCTAGCACGCCCTGTTTCATGAGGATGCGCAGGTAAACTTCATTGTGCTCGATCAAGTGTGAGGAGGTGTAAGGATCTACCAACATTTCATTTTTCTGATGCTTTGATATGTAATTTGAGACTGTACTCCCAAGTAGAACGACAGCACAAGTTGTTTCAGCAAGAGACCATTTTTACATGGTGGCCATTTTCCTCAAGGCAGGAGCAAAGAAGTAGCGTGATGAGAAAAGGTCAACAGTGATTAGTGTTTCACATATATGACCACTATGGTTTCATAACCTCAATGTCACATGTATTGATGCCACCATGATGACGAAGCTCCCTTTTCTAAATGTCGTGATTTCAACTTAGGCCAATGGTGCTGTCTGCAAAATCTCCATTTCATGCTATATTTACTTCAGTTAAAGATTTCAGTACTAATTTTTCACCACAGCATGTTGAGTGTGTGCACACATGGACACACGTTTGTTTGAATGTGTGTGAGAGCAAGAGTGGAAGAATTTAAATGTCTAGGAGATGTAATGGTGAAAAGACGTAGTTTCAATTCATAGAATAGAACTGGGAGAATGAAAGAAAGACAGACTTGAGATCAAATACCTCTGGGCAGCTATAAAGCAAAGAAACTGAGAAACAGACAGAAGGCAACATACCATGAATGAAAGCGCTTTAGCTCTATGTATGCGAGGCGATGAAGATCAAATCCCTGGCATCTCTCCACAACAAGGCGAGAGGTCTGATAAAGCCAAGTGAGAACCTTTTAAAATGCGAGGTCGAAATTCATTTATATCTCAGTACAATGCAACTGACAACATAATGCTCTTCAGCAGAACAAAAGCTGAAAGAAATGTACAAACACCAAAGCCATATCATCAATCACAGCTAAAGAAATGGATTTGTTAAGGAAAAAACTCTCACCAAACTCATGTCTGCTACCTGGCAGATAAAAAATAATGTCTTGATTTTCAAGTACAGTACAGCGTTGGTGGGTTAGAATCATTTTCCTCTTTATTTGCAGAAAAACTACTAACAGCCGGTCAGCAATCAGTGGTTCAAATACTCTGACAAAAAAGAAAACAGTCTGGTATAAGTGGCTGTTTCTGGCCTCTAATAAACCCATCTAATCATCTAATTTACCTGTATGATATGACAATGAGATGAACTACCTTTCCGTCTCTACTCTGACCATGCATTCAATGCGTATGACTGGATGCTAGGTTGATATATTACCCAACCTATTTGTGGTAGTTGCACAAATATGGAAAAGAAAGTGTTCATTGTTCACGTCTATTAATATATTGTTAGTTGTTTTCTTACTTGTGAGTGAGATATTAGGTACTTGTATATGGTTAGCAATGACAACAATGCAATGCATTCACCATAGACAGCCCCTGAGCATGTCACTGAACAACTAGCTAACACATTAGCATACAAAAACAGAGATGCTGCAGAAGAAACAGACTCCTTCAGTGACTAACCCAGTTCACACAAAGCACACAAGCCCAAGTCTGAGAGCAGAGTTACTGAAGTAGCGACAAGTTTCAGCAGTTCACCCAGTTAGCTAATCAGTTAGCTCTGAATGTACTGTTGAGCAGGTAGCTAACTCAGTGGCACAAAGCGCACAGCACCTGAGCCAAAAACAGAGCCTCTCTGAGACAGCAAAAGACTTACTCAGCAGCTAACTCAGTTAGCACAAAGGACACCACCCAAGTAAAAGAACAGAGCTGCTGAAGTAGCAACATATTTTAACAACTAACCTAGATAGCTACCACATTGCTAGCCTTTTTCAAACTCAGCTTTTCTGCTTGTGTTTGTGTGTGGCATTTAATTGAAAAACATTTTTTGAAGTATATATTTGCTAAAAAAGGAGGGAGGGAAGATGTCAGATTTTTTGGTTGGTTACTTTCAAGATGTACCTTGCCCTTGGCAGTTGCGCTGGTTTCTACAATCTTAGTATTCTCAGCTTGAAGTCAACATATTTTTCAATACAATTTATGCCATTTTCTAAAAAAAGATAGCAAATGGCAATTAATCAGCTTGTGACGAAAATCTCCATTCTTGACTTCCTGAACTTTGCATAATGCGTAATTATGATATGTAAAGAGTGGCGTTGTAATTTATTGCATAAACTGTATTTACCACAGTATGGAGCTTGGATGCAGCTGGATGCCAGTGAACGGGTCAAACACACTGCACATAGTAATCATAAACGATGGCATAAATATCATCTTTTCTCCACTGAACTGACCTTTCCATTGTTTACTGTTCAAAGCAACGGTAAGTTTAAATGTGCCTGCAGGTGATGACACGTGGTGCTCATTAAGCCTTACACCAACTCACAGCACAATTCATTATCATTAGCCATGTATGCAATGACATCGTCTGTTCAATTAGCTGATCAAGATAACGTTGTTCTCTTAAGTGCTTACAGCGTTGTGTGTGTTTGCGCGTATGCTATATGTTGCTGAGTGCTGAGTGTTCCATCCGGCCTAATGAAGACACTAGAAATGGAAATGAGCAATCACTCAGAGATATGAGCACATCATTAACAGACCTATGACAATCTTTGCTTTTTTAGCTGGAATCTATTTTTTACATGTTGCCTTTTAGTGTGCAGGAGGAAATATAATTAAAACAGCGTGTAATGATCTTGGTAAAAAAGAAAAAAATTGAAATACAAATGTTGTGTTTTATTACTGTGTGTTGATTCTGGGCGAAAAGAATATCCCATTAATGTTTTTGTTTATATGCAGTCATCCATATTGTAGTAATTATCTGACTGTGTCGAACACAATCTTCCCAACAGGCTAAGCCACATCAATCATGTCCCCGCTGTCATAAACTGCAGTCATATTGTCCCCATGGCTTTTCCCCTGCTGCAGTTGAACTTTCTCATGTGAAACATGTTAGAGGGCAAACACAGAATACAGCTAGAAGTAATAAATTATAGTTTTCAATTCTCAAGCACTTTTTACACTTTGAAAGATAATCTAAAGGAATATGTCCCTGTTAATTATTTGAACACGCCCACACTGTTCTGACTTTGATGACTTTAATGCCGGTCTATACTGAGCCCCAGCAAATACAATATGCTAAATTATCTTAAAACTACATAGCACAGCCTTCAATGGTTGTGTGTTGAATAAAGCAAATAGTGTTCAAAATGTGCAGTACTCTAAAAATACCTTTGTGTCTCACTGATTTGGAAAATATCACCAGTCTGCATCGGACCAGTCTACCTCCTGTAAACTGTATCCCACAATGCAAAGCACTGAAATGATCAACAACGACCAGTCGGTCTGGCTGTTTGTTTCGATTTATTTTTTTTATTTTATAAAAAAAAAAATCTGCTAAGTTCTAAGTATTATAAGACATTCTCCCTCTTTATACTACATCACCTGGCATTGTTTTATGCATGGTGTATGGATGCATCTGTTTCTCACAGAACTTACTTAAATGGGAAGCATTGGTGGATCATATTTGCACAAGATTGGACTTTGGCGCATGTACTGCACACAATTCATAAATCTCAAGTCATGTTATTTGTTCGTAGACACCTAAACACCTTGAGAAGACACCTGAGAAGATTATTTTTATCCTGATTATTATCATGGACCCTCGCCAGTATGCTTTCAGAACCAACAGATCCACTGAGGATGCCGTACCCACTGCCTTCCACTCAGTCTTCAAACACCTAGAAAATAAAAAGAGCGACATCAGAATGCTGTTTGTTGTCTTCAGCTCAGCATTCAATATCATTTCACTCATGTAGCTGACTGAGAAACTTAACAATCTGGGCTTGAGTACAACACTCTGCAACTAGATATTGGACTTTCTCACAAGCAGACCCCAGAGAGTCCTGATTGGCAGTCGCACCACCCCTATGTTAGTGCTCAACGCTGCAGATTTAAATAGATGCAGCACAAAGGACACAGACGTAGTTTAATTTTGTTCAACAGTTGTGTTTAAAAAAGTGAAAATACATTTATATTGTAACCAATTATATCCATTCAGTCCAGTTTACTTTGAAAAGTCTTATGGAGTAAAATACATTCACACTTTTCCAGGACCCTTGAAAAATATAAGGAAATGTCAAGGAAAACAAGTAGCTTAAAATAACATCTGAAGTTGTTGCAATGTCTTGTTGCGTGTGCGTTACATAATGTGTTAAGAAATTCAATTAAAAAGGGTTATCGGGTGCACCTCAGTTATGTGCTGATGCAACTAGATGAAAAGGTTAGGCGCACCACTGCAGCCAGCGTAAAAAGGACAGTCTGGGGCCTTGCTTTATCGTGTGTCAGAGGGGAGTCAGTTGGCTTAGCCCCAAAATATCTCCACTCCTATCGGCCCAAAAATGAGGAAGCCTGAAAAGCTTTTCATCCCAGAGTGCCACTCATATTGGAATGCATGGGCCGTCATGTTCCAGCCTGGAGTTGCGGCTCTCTGCTACATCTATGGTGTTCCCAAATTGGACGTCATGCAAGGTTGATGGGCGGACAAAATGAGCCCCCTACAGTTTATGCCCTCCTGGTGAAGCTCAAAGAAGCAGCACGCTATGCTATTCATAAAATTCTTTCTACAGGCTTTGCCAATGGGATTTGAAAAAAATACCGACACTTTTTAAATCCAGATGCACTACAGAGCACCTCCTCTGGCCTTACTTGTCAGTAACTCTACCTCTGTCTGTGTAATAGCAGAGTAATCTGCATTGTCTGATATGGGCCAGGGTCAAGTGGCTATCCTAACAAAAAGCTCTACAGCATTGTGCCTCGGGCTCCATTACAATTGGTGGCTGGAAGGTACGTAAATAAATATAACCAGTTGAGTCTACCTGTTGGCTCCGAGCAGCCCTCTTTATTGTCCAGCTAGCTGTTCTGCCAGTAACACCTGGCCATTAGCCAGATAGCAGCACTATCCGCACCAGCCTGGGCCTCTAAAATGTGAGGTTATTCATGATGTCCCACTGGGAAGTTTTTTTGAATTGAAACTCAAATAGCAAACTGAGCCGCAGTGACACTGCCAAGCATGGAGAGAGAAGAAAGCAAAGCGCATCTCGGCCAAAAATCGCCCGTTAATGTCAGTATACTTCAGTGGACTGTAGAAGTAAAGGCAGCTGGAAAGATACCGAGAGCGCTGGCAAGTATAGGAATATTTCAATCATTAATTGGAATCACTTGTAATAAAATTATATAACGTCTGAAAGTCGGTACTGAAAAGTGCTTATCTCGTGCCAACATTATTCTTGATATTTTACTGTTTTTCCCGGTGGATAAACAGTCTCCCGTTTTATCAAATTTCAGCTTCATAATACAATTTTAGAAAACACCGCATTGGAATAAAGTTGGATAACAGTAGTCCTTTGTATTTACACAAGCACACGGGTTAAACTTACACAATGAAAAATGAATCCTTTGAGCTGAAAGTGACTAAAATCAAAGCTATTTTTAAAATGTGGCATTTACATAGAGAGCAGCGACTCGCTCTCTCTTTCTCATGCCACCGCCAATATCCTCCATCGTTTCCTGTGAAACTGTCACTGTGTCCACATGCATAATGATTAGTTTCATCCATGCATGAAACTACATTGAGGGGGATTGGGACAGTGGTCACGCTTGTCAGTGGTAGACAAAGGATGGGTCCCATTAAAGAGATGAACTTTCACACACACGTAGGCACATGCACATGCTCACTCAATCATGCCGCCACACAAACACGGCATTGGGGACAGCAGACACACAAGTGCACTGCAAACAGGGTGACGGCCAAAGAGTTCTGCCATGTTTCAGGAAACCAGCCAGAAAAAAAAAAAATGTTTTGCTATTGCGTGGAAAGTCCCCTTTTCTTTAGCACAAGGACATGTCTTTTGACCTGCCTGTCTTCTTGAATTTATGTTGATGCACTACACAATGACAGCAACAAAGTAACACAATCCCAATCAATGTCTGTCAGCTGGTTATCTTTTCCCCTTTTCTGTAACAGTTTTTTAACTATTTTTTTTTTTTTTTTTTACATTTTTTATTTATTTAATAGCTTTTGTTAAGCAGAATGGTGAATTTTTATACCACAATGAATAAAAGCCAACACACCCCCTTCAACAATAGCACTGCTCCAGCAGTTCTTGGGTAAAAAAATGAATTGGCCCTTTGAGGAATGAAGGGTCAGGTTAACCTTGGACAAAATCCTTCAAAAGAGGACCATTTTTGCGGAAATGTGCTTTGAGGTGTAAGGCGAAAAAGATCTGGGAGTCAAGGCCCATCCCCATCTGTTGATATTAATGGAGCTTGTGTGTCAGTGCGCTTAAGATACTGCCACGGGGGGGCAAAATTGCAAAATTTCTTTTCAAGCTGGAAAGGTGATGAAAGGTAAAGTTCATATATATAAAGCTATAATATATATATATATAAAGCTATAATATATATATATATATATATAAAGCTATAATATATATATATATATATATATATATATATATATATATATATATATATATATATATATATATATATATATATATATATATATATATATATATATAAAGCTATATATATATATATATATAGCTGCATGCAACACGCTAGCTCAATAGAATAGCTAATCCTGGAGACGGAACTGGGCCAAAGGTGATTAATTGCTTGCTTTCAATAACATATACATGTACATATACCAATCACCTCTTCACTATTACAGATATAGACCTTTTTCATGGCTGACTCATTGCATTAATAGAGACTTTGTTCCATACATTTTCTATGTCAGTGGGCCACTATGTACAATACCAGGGCTCTGAAATTGGACCAACTAAATGAAACACATCATTTATGTTATCAATTAAAGTATTTTTTATGTCAAGAGCAGCATAATTATATGTCGTAACAGATTATCTGCCACATTACTTACCATAAAGGTGCATGTATGCTCAAGGCCATAGAACTTGGAGCTATAGTGCAACCAAATCCTAAGCAATTGTTCCGTGTTAGAAGACTAGTCAGTGTACCAGTACAGCACACAGCTTCCAGTAAAGGAAGACTTCCACTCCAGCAAGTCCAACCAGTGCCCTGCTCAGAGTTTCCCTAGTTTCCCTCCCACGTCCACTCTTGGCTTTTATACATACACCAAACCCACGACGGACTGCACACTGATTGCAGCAGAAGCATTGCAACCTCAATTCAGCGTTGACAAAACGGAGTAACTGTGGCAGAGTACTGCTCACTTGTACCTATGTGGGTGGTGACATATGTTTTCTGCTGGGTTCCTGCTGTGAATATGGATGAAGACCTGTCCAAACACTGTGCAACTGTTGTCTGGGACAACAAGGTCATATTTTTACATGTGTACCTACAGCAGCAAATTAAAGCAACGTTATGCAACAATTTTACTTACTACCAAAAATCATTTTGAAGATATAGTTGGACTTTCCTCCACACTCTGAGCCAGAATAATGGTTTCTGCACAATGTAGCTTAGGTCGAATGGGTACGATCGCTCCATCAGGTGCATAAGACTTCAGGGTTCTACTTCACACACCGTCAACAACTGGTTTTCAGCGAGCTATAAGAAGAAGCTACCTTAGTGTTCTTACCATGAACATCAACGCTCAAAATATGAATTCCTACATAATGTCGCTTTAAAAGTGAATTGCACTCTGAGCAGTTGGGCCTACAAGTCACTTATAATGCCAACTCTTCAATAATGGTAACGCTTTCTCTGCTTTCCTCACAGATCATTCGCTTTTAGCGAGCTCTGGCTTTCTTGGAACTTCTCTCTCAACACATATTCTTATTCAACAGTTCTTCTGTTGTTGTTGCATAAGACTGTCTCTGTGTTTCAGTAATTAGTTTGCTAGTGCCCATGTTCACTTTCAAAAATGACAAATGATGAGATAACTGAGACACATTCAGGTGGTTGTGTTGTTGTCTTCTGTGAAGGACTTTGTGACGTGGGTTTAGAAAATCGCTCCATAATAGGGATTCTAATTATCGCACGCAGGGTGAGAAAGAGAAATTGTTTTTCACTAGCTTGTCTTTGTACACGGAATGGTTAACATGAACGACGGTGTTTGAGAAGCTCATTATTAGAATATTTAACTGGAAAAATACACACAAAAAGCACAGGTGCCAGGTTGCTCCCATACGGAGTGTTGTAAGGGTAAATTATACAGTGTATTCTGATCCAATAAACAACCTACCCAACATATTATTCCCAGAGGTGTCTTTTGTTCCCCCACACACCCCCGCTTCCTACAAGTCTAATTCTCATTTACATTAGAAAACATATCTTGTAAAATTAACAACCAGAAGGTTGCAATCAAAGACGTTATGCAGCATCTGTCCCTTAAGCTCCTAAAGCAGAAATGATTGGAATTCGGGCCAGTATGCCAAGTGTTTTATTCCATGCTGCCTTCCCATTTGAAGTTGCAAGTTGGTAAACGGCGACAGGTGTTATGTTGATACACTTTTTATGCCGTGTTTCGAACTTGTTTCAAATGGCAGCCGGCGAAACTGGGCTGCTTTTACAGGAGAGTTTGGTAACACTCGAGGAGTTCAGAGAAAGATTTTGTGTGTGTGCGAGCGAGCGAGCGGGAGATCAGCTGAGTGGGCGAAAAAAAAAGTGAAGATGCGAGAAAGAAGTGCTGCAGATTCAGATGAAAAAGAGTGTCAGAGTCAAAGAGGAGAGCTGGTGAGTGTTTAAGGGGAGGAAAGTGTGCGGCTTGCATGCGGCGCTGATGAATCAGCTCGGCGGCCTGATGTTTTAAAGCTGCAGTAGCTAATAAAATGAGCAAGAAATTAGTGTTATATAACAAATCAGTGACTGACGTACTGACAAAAGAGTGGACAAAAACCAGGACGACTAAATCACCGTAATGAACTTCACACAGTGATTGAAATAATTGGACATTTTCACCTGGCTGAGGTTTGGAATATACTTTAACTCTAGAAAAATATAACATTTTAGTAGCACATGTCCGAAAAGCTGTCACCGTCTTAAACAGCGAGAGTCCGCCGGGTCCGATGGGAGCAGATTTTTCGCTGAGCCAAAGTGTAGAACAGAAACCTTTGACGAGGCAGCAGACATCCTGTGTTCTTATAGCTCGAGCCTCCCAAAGGATCTGACATGAGCCGGGAATCTTTCAAGCATAAGCTCATACTTCCTTTAATAGCCTGCCTTACTTTTTATTGTCTTTATTCATATTGTTCCCCTTGTAGTTTTAATTTTTTACTACACATAATGCCGAGTATAAAATTCATGTTACAGTGTGCCCGGGGTGCTCCTCATCCTGAATTATTCAGTGATTACAACTCTCGTCCTTGTGTTCTGTTTATAGATGGGAGACTTTACCATGCAAACACATCTGTCACATTCGACAGACAACACGGTTGCCTTTTTTTTCTGTCTCTGCATTCCTGTCCCATTTCTGTTTCTGTCATGCTGATTTACTGTTATCTTTGACAAAAGCATTATTCCTACGCTCACTCTATCACATTTCTGTGGCTCAGCTGGTGCGCTGTGCATGCAGAAAATACTGAAAGGACATAAATTCTTGCTCTCCCAATCTCGAATTGAAAGGTGCCCTCTGCGATGGTCCAGTGTGCAAGAAATCCCAATGAAGTGCCCTCTAAGACACTCCGCCATTGGTGAAAACTTTACGCAAGGCTGTAATGGGTTTCCTTAAAATGGGGAAAAGCAATGCATGACACAGGCTGCCATACATGCTAACATGCTAGAAAAGGGGGTTTGGAACTGTTTTACCATAGCTGCACAGCTTTCTGGGTGCTGGTACCCAACTGCATGCCACTCAAACAGCCGGATTCCACCACTGCATGCAAGGGTACAGTAATATGTCTTGCCTGCCTTACACATGTAAAGTGTATGACATTCAAAACAAGGTCTTCCCCAAAGGATATGGATTGTAAAGGGGTTTCTTGCAGGGTATTTTTTTTCACCAAATATACATGTTAACAAATACACTGTTACATAAGTATCAAGGCATCTCGGGAACAAGATGTCATGTTGATAAAAAGGTAGAGCTGTTTGGATTTATTTTGTGCTCTCTCAAATCTTTTGTCTTAGCTAGAACTTTTAGAAAGTTTAAATCCACACAAGCCCGAAGATGGAAAAACTCTGTTTTCAACATCCAGTAGCACTGAATGAATGGATCTTGCTCAAGACCTGGTATTTACGTATTTTAGTTTTCATTCACAGTTTGGCTAGGTTAAGGCAACCAAACAACTTGGTGATGTTTAGGACAAAACTACTCAGTTAGGTTTAGAATAAGATCTTAATTTGGATCAAAATACAGGAAAACCAAATTTCACTTTTGGTGAAAAATCATAAAAATCATCTCTGTTTGAAGCTAAAAGACACTCAGTGTCAACGAAGGAGAACAAGTCTATTGGATCAGTTGGGCTCTGACCTTTTGAGGCTTGGACACAAGGGGTTTTGGTTGCCCTGTGGCGGTCTGGAACCAGGGGGTTGGCTGTTGATCCTTTATGTCCTGTTGGTTGCAATGTGGAACCCACAGGACCATGGATCTGACTTGTTCCAGCCCGTCCTAGGGATGCTCAATCGGATTGGGATTTGGGGAATTCAGAAGCCAGGTCAGCACCTTGAAGTCTTTGCCACGTTCCTCAGCTCATTCCTGAGCTGTTTTTCCACTGTGGCGGGGCACATTGTCCTGCTGGTGGTGGCACGGCCATCTGGGAGTCGCCATGGGGAGGTGTACTACAGGTCCGTCACCTACATGATCGCCTTGACCCAAGGCTTCCCAAGACAACATTGCTTTGTAATGGGATGATACATGTCATTCACATCACCTTTCAGTGGACCAACAGGTGGACCAGTCTCAGTCCTGTTTAGTATGCAATGTACAAGTCTGCGTGAGCAGGCCGCATGTGTGTGTGCATGTTGAGCATTAGTAGTAGTTTAAGGACACTGCTTGATTACCATTCTTCAGCAGCACAGAATTAACTGCCTCCGTTAAGCATCACTTTTTAATTGCCATGAAGGGTTAAAGTTGATGACATTGGCACTTTGACTGAAATGGGATTCTCCCTTTATTCAAACACAGTCTGGTCTTTGCTTTTAATTGGCTACCTGTAGCCATCACTTTGTTAAGTCCAACTTGCTGACGCAGCATTGAACTTTGCCAAATGGCAGTTAAGTGTGATATATGGGCCTGATGGGGAGTGAATGGGACGCGTGGAAGACCTGATGTAACTTGAGAGCAGTTTTGTTTTTTTGTTTAACTTCTGGAGCAATGATACCATTTGAAAGTTCTTCTTCTTTCATGGTCCCTGCTCAGAAATAGGAACCTAAACACCAGTTCTACAACCTCCTTTGAAACCACACCAAAAAGGGTGCCGCCATAAACAGCATTAATGAGAGGGTCGAGCTCATCACTCACCATCCACGCATCAATCAAACAGCATGACGCGCATAATGAATGTGGTCCATTTGTCGCGTCCCGATGTTGAATTGTTCCTCGAGCTTATTTTCTTAAAAATCAATTCAAATCAGTGCTGCTCTGTTTCTGTCCCTGTCGGGAAATAGAGAGGAAAACTTGTTGCAGGAACCATCGTTGCCACGGATGAGATTTAAAAATCCAATGTGCATTTCGTGTTAAAATGCGCTGTAGCCATTTTATTCATTAACCTGCATTAATAATACATTTTCAGAATAAATAATGTATCGGCCCATTCTTCTACAGCACAAGAGTTTAATTGAGATTTTTCTTTTGCTGTTACATCATTTAGAAACCATCAAAGGTCTCATTAGAGGTTTGATAGATGTGTTGCAGACATCATCATCTCTGATACAGGAACTATTGATCCCTGTTTTTGAGCACCTTGAAGCCAAAGGTACATGTGCTGCTACTCTGTAGCTGCAAGGGAGCCCAGAGGCGTTTGTAAGTCACTCTGCCCATTTGTACGACCCAGTGTCATGTATAGCAGCCCTGTGATTCACAGCATCAGGGATCAAATCGTCCTTTTAGCAGCATGGATAATGAGATGGGGGCATGATTGGATGTTCTGCGGCGTGTATGAAGGCTTTTGATCGCGTATTGATTTCCCTGCAGGGTTAGAGGAGGCATGATGCTTTTGAAAGATTCAGTTGGAAAAAGGGTCACTCTGATCTCATGATACTAACCTCAGATTTATTTTCCTTTTTTTTCCCATTTAGTACAGTGTTTGGTACAATCCAGTTTTCTTGGGACACCCCTGTCCTGCATGTTTTTAGATGTTTTAAGATGGGGGAACATCTAATGACATCCAGGGTGGGTGGCCACCAGCAAAAGGTATGAACTAAGACTAGGAATAAACCAGTTATCAGCCTAGTCGGTTGTCAGGGCCAATATTATGCATTTCTCAGATTATCGCTATTGTTGAGGTTTTTACATGGTGACCTCTCCGTAATACTGTCTGACTGGTTACACGTCACAAGAAATATAGCCCATACACACTGAATAGTCTGAATCTACAAAGTAACTAGTAACTAGTTATGCTTGGCGGTGACAGCTCTGCTCGTAAGATGCTCCATGAATTGACAAAGCAGCATGCCGAGCCAAAACAGGGAGCGCAATGCAGGAAACCCCCTCGGGGTATACAAGAGTAAGCCCTGAGGAAGACACTGAATACAGCTTTTTAACCTTGAGCAAAAAAAAAAGGTGTAGGCAAAAGCTTTCCAGCAGCAGCAGTGTGTGGCAGCTTAGGAGCAGGTATGAGTGAAGGGGGAGCCGTTTTTAAATGGCCTTGTGGTGAGAATAGCTGTGATTGGTGTGAGACTGATCGGTAATGTGATTTGATTGGCAGGCTGTCAACTGATTACAGCTGGGGGCGTATGACTTATGATGCTAGGCTTAATTTATCAAATAGATGTAGTGCAGAGAATGTGTAAAGATGTAGTAAAATATCTTAAAATGTTACTATATGTGTCTTAATTGATTCCGAATAATCAAACCTGAAAAAGTCATATCTGTCACTTCAGACAGGGTGGGTGCTAACACTGATGTACAGTGAAGACTTCTGCTTGTAACCAGCTTTAAATAACATGCTTTCGGATCAGTTTAGAAAATGTTATTTTTGTAGCTTTGCTCCTTTAATTCTTCATCTTCTTTTACTTTTATGTGCATCCGTCTCTCAACCTGCACTTTTCTGGGAGAGTGCTTTTGAGTAACATAAAGGATGCTGTTTAGCTCAAATGAGAGACATCAGTGATGGCACAAAGACCTGTTTAGGAATTTCAGTAGTTTGTGCTGGTTTTTCAGTGGTGTTTTCAGTCTTGGGGCTTGTGCACACCATACTGAGACAGGTTGAGACATAATGCAGCCGGAAGCAAAACCAGGTACACCAAAGTATACCCTATATTGTATGTATGTCTGTGTATTAGCACAGGGCATTAGTACTTTTTCCCTAGTACTTTTTGGTACCGGCTCCTAATTGGGTCGGTACCAGGGTACCGTTAAAATTCTGGACAAACGGTACTGTTATCGGTACTTTTCTTTTTTTTTAAAAAAAAAAAAAACAACTTTTTTGATGATTTTTTATCGTTTTTTGACATGGATGGTTTTTGAACGTCTACCCAACTGTAATGACTACAAACAACAACAACAAACTCTGTGACTTGAAGTCGCAGAAACGAAACCGGGTGCCCCTGCCACGGCGCTGCAGTCTTTGGCGTTAGCCGGGTTGCTAACTTTACTCGTTTTGTTTTAGCAATTAAACACGCAGCACTCCTTTAGCTTCATACTATGCGCCGCACTGTATACTGTCCACTGCGTTACGGCTCCGATCCGGTTTTGCCCTGCCGCATGCCGTCTAGTAAACCTCACCGGTTGAGTTTTGAGACTGCAGTATGGTAGACAGCTTTTGACATCTTGTGAAGTCTTTATTTTTTTACTCAAAATTATATGTTGTAGTATCGATAATAGTATCGATTAGTATCGATACGATAAGGAGTACCAGTATCGATAAAAACCTAACGATATACATCTCTAATTAGCACTGGAGCGTTGGGTTTCTATTAGCAGCCAAAAACATGCTTCCACAGTCCAGAACTAAAAGATCAAACACTGTCACACTTGTGCACAGATACACACTAACACATATACACACACACACACACACACACACACACACCACACACATATATATATATATATATATATATATATATATATATATATATATATATATATATATATATATATATATATATATATATATATATATATATATATATATATATATATATATATATATATATATATATATATATATATACACACACACACACACACACACACACACACACACATACACACACTGCCCTCTGTGCTCACTTCCTCTCTCTTGACTGAATGCTTAGTCTAGCTGTCTCCATGGGGACTGTCTCCTAGCTACACACACACACACACACACACACACACACACGCTCGTACACACAGCCGCGCACACACTTGTCCCATCCCATTTCTCCCCTGGCTGATCAACAGCAAAGCACTGTCAATCATTCACACGCCCCTCCAATCTGGACTTTGTCCTTGGTTATAGAAAGCAGTCATCCTCCTTCTATTCCTTTTTTTTTTTCGCCTCCCTCCGTCCTCTCCTTCTTTCTGCCTCCTGTCCGTCTCAGCCTCCCCCAGCCCTCTCATATCAAAGCCAGCGAGGACAGCTGTCGGGCTGTGGATCTAAACTACAGGCGGCCGTCATGGCAGGAGTTGAATTAATCCGCCCTGGCATTTTAAACCCTGCAGGCCCCTTCCAAGCAGTTGCATCTGTGTGGCCCCCTGTATCTTCACCAGTTAATGCACGCCAGGCACTGATGTGGACAACGACACAGTTAAAGTAATCTGTCATCGCTTCAAAATTAATGATAGATGGTGACAATTTCCACTTGCTCACTGGCGGTTTGTGGAGGGTAACTGCTGATTGTGCCAGGTTACTTTCATGATTTAAAGGGAGATCTGAACTGTCACCAGAGAGAGGGATATTTTACATTTTATGGTGGGTTTTGGCAAGGACTTCAGAGAATATTCCAAGATATAGTTTTAATATATATAGCTACAGGGTCAAGAAGCTTTGACACATAAATCCATTTATTAGATGAGTTTCAGCTACTTTTGCAAGACCAGCAGTGGAGTGAGAAGAAAAAAAATCGACTTAGATTGAAAAATTAAATTTCACAGACAACAGACAACATCAAATATGTTTAATAACCTAGGTCTTAATTAAAATCTCACAAAAAAGAGTGATCATTATAATTTCCCACAGCATACTGCAGGTTAAAATAGCGATTGCGTGTTTTGTCCCACAAACACACGGAACCACAAATAAATTCAATTTATTATTAGGAAAAAGTTGCAGACCAACAAAAACAAATGGACCCATAAAAGGCAGCGGAACTGTTCTGCGAAGAATAAATTGCTGTTTTTTGTCAATGAGTCTTGTGGCCTTGAAAAGAGCAATTAACAGCTGTATTCAGATTAACGAAATGGAGTTTATTCTTTAGAGCAACAATATTTAGCAGCTTCAAAATAATGTTGGCGGTACATTGTGTCTGTGTCGGTCACTCTGCCCCTTCATCACTTGTTTCTGATCACAGCGTTACATGGATGTTTACTATGACGTGATTTTTGTTGGTAGTTAGCACCTACATTATGTCAAAATAGCACAAAATGCCAATTTCTACATAATGCTGAAAGTGGAACATCTGAAGATATGGCCAGAATTTTGGCTTCATTATGTGTTGTGACATTATGTCAAAGACATTGATGTGTATAAGTATGCTAATCAGCTAGCCCCAGGCGGGGGCTCTCATCCACTATTTTCCTTGCTAAACAAAGAAAAATACAACCATACACCTCCTGAATACAAGTTTCTCTCTCTTACCAAACAAAGACGTGTTAATGGACCTAATTGACTCGTAAATATACTGCATTCAAATGTGACAGGAAACAAAATGAAACTCACCAACGGGTAGCTCCACAATTACACTGTCACTTCTTTCCCACTAAGTGCCTCTCCGTTCCCTGCCTGTCGTGTCTTGTCATCATCCTGTCAAGCAATGGCCTTGGTCAAAGATGCTGTAAATCACCTCTGTACTCTTCAAATTGACCTCAGTCAGTCTCAGAAGCTTTTTTTCATCTCCAGTTTGGTGTCCGTCTGTGTTCACCTTCAAACTGGCCGGCCAAATCCACTGGAGTTGGGCCCCGTCAACCCATAGTGACTCCCCCTAGGAACCGAGGGGATCCCTGGCATCTGCAGGCTCCAGGGATGACTGAGCCATGAGTTTACACACTTACAGTAGCTAGCTACAGCCATAGATAGCTAGCAAAGAGCAGCAGTCATCGGTTACTGTAGTGATATGAGTCCTTGTAAAGATGCTTTCCATAACATTGTCAGACAGTTAGGCTCAGACAGACCAAACTGACATCAGAACTCGTGTCAGGGCCTTAAGAATAACAATCAGAGCCTGTCATTAGTCATTAAGACACCAGAATATACAAAAATAGGGCAACCTTAAATAGTAAATAGTGGACAGACTCCTGTAAACGCATCATAATTTCTCAGTTTTTTTCCCTCTCACTTCAGAACTACTAAGATCTCTGCAATCAGGCCAGTTTGCAGCATCTAAACTGACACACTGACTGAAAAACCTCTCAGCAGGTTGTCCTACATTTGAGTTGGAGGCACTGGTGTGCTCTGCCAGTCACAGCGCTTTGTTGTGACTGCCTGTGAGGATTTGGCTTCAAATTCAGCTGAATTTAACTAATTCAGTTCAACTCAAACACTTTTTTTCGCCAAACACTGCTGAGGCGATTGTTAATCTGAGGCACTACAGAGCGCACATTTGAAAACCACCCTTAAAAGCTGAATTTCACTGGATGTAAAAATGTAACCAGCCAAAAAAAGACACTAGGAGAAGAAATTCAAACTTGGTATTTCGTATTTACGTTATCGATCAGGTAATAACAGAAACTCTGAAATATTTACTTATTCCACTGCTGAGTAAACAAGCTTTTCTCAGAGGAAATTAAGGTCCCCAGAACACTGTTTGAAGCTAGAAATGTGGCAGGGTCCGCCAAATATAAACAAAGTAAAATAGTATGAAATGGTCCTTTAAGGTCACTTTATTTATTTAGTTTGTTTAGGCAACAAAAGTAAAAACAATTACATAGTTCACCTATAAAATCTTAAAGAACATAAGGTACATTTTGAATAACACTTATTCACATGTGAACAAAGTGGCTCGAGATGTTGGTGAATCAAACTTTGCTTGAATAGGTTTGAGTGAAAATAACACTTCATGATATTTTTTTGCTTTGTTTATGCATTTGGTCTTTTCCTTTTTGGGCTACGTGTTCAACTTCACCTCATTTGTGGAGGTCATTTAATCATTACTGACATAACAGCCCCCCCACAAGCAGGACTTAATAATAGAGACGCCTTGTGAGAATGTTTCTAGCAAGTTGTGGCTGCAGAAAAGTACACATTTTCCTTCTGGCTGCAGCTCAGTGACTGTGCAAACTAGGGTGTCTCATTTGGCTGCTCAGATAGATCCCTACAGTACGTTTCTGGCCAGTCTTATCTACATGGAGCTGTGGAGGACCATTATTCAAAGTCAGGTCCCCGGACTCAGTGCCCCGTATGCCGGGCATGTTGCTCAGCACGGAAAAAGAAAAGCCGATTATGCTCCAAATGGATAGATTATGCAGTTCAGCAGAGGAGAGCTGTTGCACATGTATGTTCATATTTCAAGAAAATGTTTTCTTCCAGAAAGGAAATATCAAAACCAGACCAAATTAAAAGAAATGAGGGAGTTATTTCGACATTTTTCGGATCACGAGAACCCTTTTCGATCAATTTTCACTCGTGGTTCCGCAAAGCGGCAACATTTCATTCCTCGGAGAAAATATACTGCATGCTCCCTCGTGCTGGGATGTAATTTGTCCTGCGGTGCACAAACATAAAAGTGTGATTTTCTGCCATTTTGGGCCAAGTTATCTCACTCATGTGATCTAACTCTGCTGGGGTTATCTCGGTCGGCTTTAGAGGCTGAGTGGATAGACACATCAATGAGGATTTGCAGGCAGAAATCTATATGAGGAAGTGAAGATAAACCCTCTGAAGTGTGGCTGCAGTTTCACGGAGATCCATGCCATTAAGGCGTTCATTGTTCGCCAGTATGTTATCATGGCTGAAGCTTGATCGGTTTCCCTTCAAAGTCTCATATTAAAAACAGGACACAGCAGCTTAGTCGGACGCTCTTTTCCTTTCATGCTACCTTTTGTAGCTCTGCCATGCATCAAGAACTTAATGTGCATATGGCTCGTTGCTGTTCTGGCACAGGGAGACAAGTGTGACTTTTTCTGGCTGAAATTGTTCAGCGGATAGAGAGCCCTATGGCTTTCTGGCTGGGCATGGTGATTGAGAAAGGCCAGCTGGCTTTAACCAGGTCTGGACGTGAACTGACAGAAGAAATATGGTCTTGGGGACTGCCAGAGGAGAAAGGGGTTCTGGGAGAAAAAATCTATTGGCCAAGGTTGGCCAACGACACTCAACCATTCATGGCTTAAAATCTAGGGAAGGACGAAAAGCACCCGGCTACAGTTGGATTGGGTTTGACACAGCGGACGCCCAAAAATAAATGACAATGTCATATATTCTGATGATACCTGTGCCCATTTTCTAAATTTATGTCATAATAAAGCTGGCTGAAGCTGCATAGAAATGGAAAAGTAACAGTTTCATTGAGGTGGTAATGCTGCTGCAAAGCCAAAGCGCCGTAACAGCGGTGGTCCAAACTGAGTGATGATCAAAACATAACTTTTAACAGTATGTTTAGTCTTGTGATGAATTGTCTAAGATCCGTATTGCTCTAACCAAATCCAACCAAACACAAAGGC
This sequence comes from Acanthopagrus latus, assembly GCF_904848185.1. Classification (NCBI taxonomy): domain Eukaryota; kingdom Metazoa; phylum Chordata; class Actinopteri; order Spariformes; family Sparidae; genus Acanthopagrus; species Acanthopagrus latus. The sequence goes on along the minus strand of NC_051052.1, from coordinate 8,294,803 downwards.
AAACCACAGTAAAGTAGAGCCATAAAAGTTGTTGATGAATAACCTTTAGCATCTGTAAATACTGTATTGTAAACTATATCAAGACAAGCCATCTTATCTTATGTTATCTTATCCTATCGTATTAACTTCATCTGTGTATAATCAGCTGACCTGATTGTGTTTTGGATATCACTGTGTTGGTACTAACTGTTGGGGTATCTACCATGGGGGTCACCCAAGAGGGCACTTTTGCACTGTTTTTTTTTTTTCCCCCCCAAACATGGGGAACTAATAGATGCAACTGGGCACCAACCCCCCGCAGCCACTGCTGGTGATTGTGTCACATTATTTTAGATATTTATTTAACATTAAGTTGTTCTGTATGTTGGATTGAAGCCAAAATGAAGAAGTCTGTGTCACAAAGCTATTTATGGATTAGTCATCTCAGTACTTTTTAATATCTTAAAATATGTGATCCGGGGCCAAACTCTCCCTCTGCACTGTAAATAAATTGGGGCTGTTTCAACTTAAAAGTTTAAGGTTAAATTGCTTCCTTAAATATTCAAGTTACCCTTATTTAGGTTGAATAGTTTAACATCTTTTTTTGTGAAACACAACTTAAAAGTTAACTGAACTTGAGAACACACCTTCGACAATCTTAAGATATTAAGTTAAATCTACAATTGTTGACACTGCCAATCACGAAGAACTGATTCCTCAAATGAGCCATCAAATGTAAAAGGACATCAAATATATTTAATGTTGCACAACATGTAGCAGCAGTAGCTCCATTTGAAGTTGACTGGCACAGGACCAGTGTGGAGACATTACTGTAGCGACTTGCAGCAGTTTGATCAGAAGTTCAAAGTGTGAACTGAGAGAAGAAATATGGTCTTGGGGAAAGGAATTCAATACTAACCTCTATAATGGTTAGAATTTTTTCTATTATTGTAAGAAAAAGCAACCATGTTTTAAGCCATGACCTATCTTAACAGGCAGCAAGTTTCCAGAATGGTTGTTTTCTTCAAACTATAAAAAAGAAGGGTCTCAGGAGAGTTTTTCCTCTCAGACAATGCATGCAGGGAAGTCTGCCAATATGGTGATCGTGTTCCTTTAGAAACATATCCCTATGAGTTGACTGAACTCTGAGCATTACACTGATCCAACTTACCATTTCAAGTCAAAAGACTTCAAGTTAAAAGAACTCAACTTGAAAACTACAAACTTTAAGTTTAATCTACTTGAAACGAACAAAACATTAGGTTAAGTCAAGTAGAAAAGATAAGTCTATTCCACTGAATTCTGAAATTACTTTTTACAGTGTGGATGAAATTGCACAATGTACCAATATTTTTTCTCATGCATTAAAATCATCACCTCACCCGTTTAAGGCACCTGAACTATTCCAGACCCTCCATTAGAGAGTTCGACCCACATTTAAAACATTTTTGAACAGCCATGGTAAACCTCACAAAAACATAATACCTTAGCATTGCTTTAACAACATTAAAACAATTGATTAAATGTTGCTCTCAGGTCGGCACCTCGAACGGCAGCTCCAGCCAGGATGGTGCCTGTGAATCCACTTTGAGTGGCTGGTAGACCTCAATATTAACCCGTCACCTCATTTCACCTACGTACTTCCACTTTAAAGAAGCTGGCAGTTAGTGCCACATTAAATAATTGTAAGGAGCAATAAACTGAGTTAGATCAATATCGTTAATGGTGTGCATAAGGACAATGGTACACAGTTCATAGAAAAAAAAATAAAAATGCAGTGTCTGCTCTAGTGCTGCAATATTTGTTTGTGTTTAAATTCCCTGAGAGCCAATCTGTTGACGCATTGCACCACTCTTACTCCTGTGTCGGACTGAAATGTAAACACAGACACCGCCATACCTGCTTATGCTCAGGACGTCAAAGCACGGATGACTAGCACACTTTAAAGAACACGAGGTTCTTTCGCACGTGCAGCTATTAAAACACATTTCGCAGCAACGTCCACTTTCCCAGACGCAACCGCCATGATTGGCTGCACTCATGTTAAATTAAGGGCACCTGAGGATGATGAATTGGTTAACCACAATTAAAAAATAATGTCCCATCACCGCGCTAATCACTTGTGATGCAGAAGTGCTTCTGACACACGCGGCTGCCCAACGCGTCCACTACAGAGTCCATTTAGCAGCGTTTTTAGACACATTGTAAATATATGACTTTCCTTGCAGAGTAAACCTCCCTAAAACCACTGTGCCTATTCGCTTTGAGCTGTTTAGCACAGCAGACAGTCTGCAACACTGCACACAAGTGTGCGCACAGTATGATCACATGCACCATTGGCTCCTTAAAGAGAAGTAGATGCCGTCTGTAATCAAGTGGGGTGAAAATGCTCGATCAGCCAGAGGGGGCCTGCAGTATTGTTCAGCATTAGCCCATCCCGTGTAGAAAAAAAGGGACCCTGAAAGCAGCACGATGAGCAGAACTCACGCCAAAATGGGCCTCTCATCCAGATCTGCATAGTGCCCTTGAGAAGTCATTGACTCCTTTTTTATTTGGCTCAATATTTTAATTATTCATTTATTCAGTCCTCTCGCTGTAAATTAAACTTGTTCACAAGCACCCGATTTCCAGGTTAATTGCGATTTATAAGATGATAAGGACTCGCACCTGCCACAATGCCAACTGCCTCTCGCAAGCTGGATCAGAGCAGTGAATGAAACCTTGTGGAAAAAAACTCCATGTTTTAACAACGGGGGGGAACCTGGAGCCGTCTTCTGCCTTGTCTCATGCTCAGATAAGAGATTAAAGGATAGGTTAACATTTTGTTTCTTTCCCATGAACTTGTATGAACACTGAAACAGCTTGCATTGTTCCTCCCGTTCATATCGGCTGTGAAGGCGTCCCTTCGTACTGGGATTCCCATGTAAGAGATGTGGGACATCCCCCTCCCCCAGTCCCCTTGTGTGAGAAAAAAAAGAGCCTATATGCTGATATTCAGCAATGTGGTTCTAACGAATCCAGTGGGTATCTTCCACAGTTCCACAGTCTTCTTGCTTCAAAAACTCATTCTTCGTGTCACTATCCCTCTACCGCAGCTTAGCCTGGAAACGCTATCTATGGAAACAAAGAGGGAATTTTGTGTTGAAAAGAGTGCAACTTTGGAAGACATCCACTTTACTTGTCTAACTGCTAGAGCCCCATATTATGTCTAGCTGAACATTTGAAAGCCTTCAAATGCCTCGTAATGTTGACTATGGATTTTGTCACCAATCTCTTACATTGGAGTCGCATTTCAGCAGCCCTATAACACGATGAATCCAGTCACCAGATAACATAAAAATAAAGAAATAAACATTGGCTTTACTAGCAAAAATGTGACAATTCAAACAGGTAGCGGCAAAAGGAAGATAACAGAACAGGAGATATCCAAGAAACAAAAGTACAAACCAGAAATAACGCGAGGAATCGGGAACCTAAAAGCCAGAAACACAAAACAAAACTTCTTAATAAAACCAGATGTAACTGATCTACAAACCCAAACCACGACAACAAAGGGACTGCTGTGTTTTTTTGTTTTTCACAGGGAGGGCGAGGGGTATTCAGGTTGTTGCAACCTGCAACTTTATCACTAGTGGCCACAAACACCTGCACACTCTTATTCTAATCACTTAAGTGCAACACAAATTGGTTGCAATTGAGTTAATCAAAAGTGTATCAGATCCTACCAAATCTCACCTAAGCGACACATATCACAGCCAAAAATCAAATCTTTTCAAACTGACTCTGACAGCGTCATTGTTTTGCATTCGTGCTTGTATCTGCACTGCTTCACAATCGGATCATGTATCTAGATGTGTATCGAGTTGTCTGTGAGGGACAGACACACACTCTTATCAAATACATTTAGATTTAACTGTCTTAGGAATCAAGAAAATGTTTTTCGCTTCATCTTTTCCATTTAATCTGTCTCAAAACTTCGAGCATTAATGCATCCCTTTTATGAATATGCACAAGTTCCTTGGCGGATGTGAAGCTTATAGAAAGAGATGTACATAATTTATAGAACTACAGTACAACAGCTTTCTCCTTTTTTGCTCTCTTGATCCTCGGCATTTCACCTCGGCTGCTGCCAAGACGTTTTATATTTAGTGCCAACGCACGTCATCACATGTATATATACCCGGGTCCCCCTCGCCATAGTTTCTATTATTCATTCTTTGTCCTTGATTTCCTGACAACTTGAGAGCTTGTCAGTCTTAATGATTTATTGATGACGGGGTTTTGTGGGAGCAGCTCACCTGTTGTGACCTCAGCACCGGCCGGCGGTGGGAGTTATGCAAATTGAATGGGCCATACAGTGCGAATCAAAGGCGAGGGAATGTGATAATCAATATTTAAATATCAATCACACTGTGTCTACGCTTGGCAGTGAATGGACTCTAATTTACGTCCAATCTCTCGCAGAGGGGTTCAGAGCTGCGTAAACAATGCAATCAATGGTACCCAGTACAAAACTGCACATGCTCCTTTGATGTGGACTGATATTCTCGTGGTGAAACGTACAGAGCGGCGATCAAATAGAGCCACTTCCAGAATCTGTCTATGTAAAACACACAAATGGCTGGCCGATCAGCATCGTTCAACAGGCCGCGCTTTATCGTACAATAATTCACAGACTCATTGCTGTGGATAAGAGGGTTTTACATAATGCCGCTCGCTATTCATTCCAAGAACAAAGTGGAGCCCCTCCTCGTGTCTCACACCCAAATCTGCGGGTGAGCTCGTGATTAATGTGTAATTGACTTGATGAATGGGCTTCCCATTCCGTGAATCCATCAAAATACTGCTTGATTAAGCGTCCTCCGCGCCTCTGATTAAAAACCAGCAAGATCAGCTTCATTTAAACACAAGCACGGACCCATCATGTTTCAAAATCTGGTCACGCCCACTGATTATCCCCTTGCAATGTGGGGTAATCAATGCTCGCGGAAGGGCTCGGTATCGGGGGGGGGTGACATAGTTGCGGTTGTAAGGGATGCTTTGCAGGCGCTGCGGATGAGAATCGGCCCAGTTTCAGCAATCAGTCATGCCAACAGAGGTAGAATAGGATGGATAAGGGGCGGAGGAGGAGATGGATAGCGGAGGGTAAGAGTTTGAGAGGTGAGAATGAGATGGAATGGGATTCAGACGGGGACGGAGAGATGGATACAGAAAGTAAGACAGTGTTGCAAAGAAAGTTTGCAGGGAGTGAGAGGAGAAACGAAGGGGGGGAGAAGAGGTGCTGAAAGAAGGAGTGATGAGCAGACACATGGAGATATGTTTCAAAGTAGGGACGGGGATACAAGGCCTTATGTCTGTAAGCACCCATACCTCCCGCTCCATCTCTGTTCAAAACGTCCAAATGTAATTACAGAATGATGATGACCAGGATCTCATCTTCTCAGCTACCAGTGAGGACAGACAGGGTGGCCTTTACAATATATCACCTGTATCTATATTTGACATGTTACAGTTCCAAAGAGAAGCTACTGGTAGAATTCAAAATTCCAAAGAGCAATCTGACTTGCATCCGCCCTTATTGTATTTTTATCCTGAAAGATAAATTCTTTGCTTAATAAATCCTGAGGAAACTTCCGCTGATCACCCAATTTTAATTTTCCCAGCTGGTTACTGTTCAACATCCCCTTTAACAGGACACTAAAGTGAAGTGAGTTGTTGCAGCTTAATTTCCAACTAGTTTAGCGCCAAGCGTCGGCTAGTCACGCCATCTAAACTTCCAATTGGTCTCCGTCTAACTTCCCTTCAGTGAGTTGACATGAGCTGTTGCAGCTTATTTGCCACCTAGTTTATGGCAAACATCTGCTGATCCAACTAGTTTCTGTTTAACTTCCCCTGAGTGGGCCACTGAATTAAAATGAGTTGCTGTGACTTAACTTCCAACTGTTTTTTTTTCCGTCCCCCCATCCAGTTTAAGCACTTCCTTCCGGTTTAAACCCCTCCGACTCCAAGTATGGATACTGACACGCATGATTTAGCTTGTTGAACAGACACAGATACAGATAATGGTGAACTCGCTCATCCCTACTTTGCAGCCTGCCAATGGGCGCGCTCCAAAAACCTGACTGGCACGGAGCCGGTTCCAGCCGGGTGGGCATGGTTTCCACTCCATTTCTAGTTGGAACACAAACAGGCACATACCACTTACGCCGACTTGAATCCGTGTGGCTGTGCAGCAAACAAACAAAGAACCACAACAGTATCATGAAGAGTACAGACTAATAAACACACATTTGACACAGCTTGATTGGCAGTGCTGCAGTGTCTCTGCCAGCATCTGCCAATTCTCTGTTACTCTGCCAATCTGCTGTTTGACTTGGAGATTAAATGTAACTTCGTACCTACAGTCTAATGTGCCAGCTGCACTCCGTTTGGACAGTTTCCTCCACCTTTGCTGACATGTAACAAGTGGTGCAACAAAATGAGTGACAGCCATGAGTGTACGCGGAGGAAAAATTATGATTTTAAAACATCAAAATTTACAGGACGGACGTCATAGCCGTGCATTTTGTTTACATCGAGGTCGTTTAAGACACTTTACCCAGGCAGTAGCCAGAACGTTTGTAATTGTTATAAAATTGCCAAGTCGCCTTGCAGGACAGTACCATGATTTATACTGTCAGACAATACTAATGTATCCATTGTTACATATTTTGCCATAAATTGTGGTCAATTTTTCTAATCAATTTCTGGTAGTTTTTTATGGCTGAATTGAATTTTTGATTTGATTCTCTAATCAAATTGATGATGCAGGTGTGCTATATCCTGTAGCTTGCAGTAACAGCCAAATAAATACACCTTCCTGTCTGGTTATTTCATCCATTGGCAATTTCTCAATTACTTTTTCGGGACTCATTTTACCACAACGTGCTTTATAACAGCCTCTGCATTGTGAGCTATAGTTTTGAAGTGTCGAGTTTGGCATCATGGCTGTGACAATGTTTTTTGACCATTTTTTGACGTCAGGGTGGAGCTGGGGAAGTCGTATCTGATGGAAAAAGCAAGGACCCGTCATAGTAGCAACTTGTCAGTCACAAGGAAGCCACGCCCCAAGGCCTACCTCACTTTATTGTCTATTTTACTCTAACTAGGACCATAATTTAATAACGCTGTGTTGAAGAATATCATAAACTCATTAGGAAACTTTTTTTTCTGGGTGAATACATCAAGAGAAACGTTGGTTAATTTTCTCATACACTTACATAAAGTTGGACTTCTTTTTGCAACCATTGGAGGTACCCTTGCTAGCTATTAGAAAGAATGCAAGATGAAGGCACTTTGGCACTGGCTTCACTCTTCGGACACAGAAGCTGCGTCCATATTTCATATATCAATATATCATGCAAACCATATAGGAGTCCATATCACGTAACCCTAGTCACAGTTTGGATTAGTATAAAAAGTCAGCGGGAAAAAGTAATTTCATCAGTTAAATCACGTCTTTGATTGGGAACATGTCCTTGTCTAGCAGCCCAAACACTGGTAATAATGGCCTCTATCCACACGTAGCTCATCTCTTGTCCACAATCAAATGAGACTATCTCTATATTTCATTCCCTTTGTGGTCCACTCACCCTGTTTAGTTTCCAGAGCATGGGAGATAATGAGACTTTGGCTTGTCTCTGCATACAAGAGCATTCATTAACACTCAGATGAGTATTAGCAGCAGCAAAGCATTTCCCTCCTCTCTTCTCACCTCCCCTTCGGTCGGAGGTCTCATTTCCTCGGCAGCCATTAGTCAAAGCTCCTGTTTTCTCTCCTCGTCTCAAATTGTTGATCTCCCCGTTTTTTCATCAACCGCTCAACGTTTAATCTGCCTATTTTTATTTTTTTTTTGCTTTCTTTCACTCATTCTCTCCTCTTTCACAGCGTCTCCCTCTTTACTTAGATTTCTCTCTCGGTCTGCGTACCCCAACTCTTCTACTCTCTCCCTGACTCTCCCTTCCCTGCCACCCACCATCACTCCCTCCTACTTGCGCTGAACATCAAACAGAATCCATTTCCCCCGGAGAGCAGGACCAGCCCCTGTGAGCCGCTCTTGATCTCTGTCCGCGCATCTCTGTTTGACAGCTTACAAATGAGCCTGAACCCCTTGTAAACAGGACACTCTCTCTCTCTTTCACACACACACACACACACACACACAGATTCCCCCATGCAACCACAAGTGTAGTGCGGTTGTAACCTCTGTCACGAACCGAGACCTCTGCTGGCCTCTGTGCTTACTGGGACATCGACAGATTGCGCTGCCTCGCACTCTGACGTCTGTCTGCTTGTCTGACCCCTCACCCTGCGGTCTCACCTCTGACCCTTAATGGTGGAACAAAAGACAGTAGCGAAGGGGCACAAAGTCGACCGGAAACGGGCACTCGAATACAACAAATTACCGCCCACAGTTCAGGAATCCGTGCGCCGCATACCAGACGCACATGCACACACTGCTGCTGGTTCGAGAGAGCGTCCATGCCCTTCACATTACCTCAGCGTGACCTTCAGTGGAAATCAATCATCCGACATGTGTTCCCCGCCACAGCCCTGCAGTATTGGTATCACTGGAGTTTGTACTGTAACCGTGACAAGGGCCTGCCACGCCTCCTGACATTAGCTTCACAGAGATGCCTGAGCAGCTCCCAACGTGCTTGTGCAGTTTTGCGCAGAATGAAAGATTCATAGGGAACCCTGGCAAAAACCCAGATGCAGCATGATCCCATAAATATTTATCCGTCGGTTAACTATTGTGTTTGCTGTGGCGGAGGAAAAAGAGGACTACAGGGGAGAAAGAGGTCGCAACCCCAAATAAAGGAGATTATTCTGGGTGAAAGACCGAAAACTGAATAACCGCAACAGTGTATCAGCTGTCCACGCACCGGACAGATAGTGTGTTTCTCTGTCTGTGTTATTTGCACTAGAGCAGAATGCTACGTTTTCAAGACTATGCTTTTTGGAAAAGCTTTTGTGTGGTGACAGTAGACTTGATTTGGTAGAGTGCAGTTTTGTTTCTGAATTTCTCCTTGTCTTATTGAGTGTTTCAATTCTGAAATACACTTTAAGCCATCATCTAAATTTAGATTTTTTTTATTGTTTTAACAGCTCTGAGAAGTCCACTCATCCTCACCTTATCCAATTTCTAGACATTTTACCCAAAACCACCACTGTGATCTTCCTGGTGGCGATAGAGGAAAATTATGCACGGTCACCAAAGTCAGCATGAATGTCTGTACAAACGTTGTACCAATCCATCAATTTAATGATGAGACATTCACTAGAAATGAAAACTGTTGACCCTCTGGTGGCACTAGATTAATAGTGTGAGGATCATGGTAGCCAGTCGGATTCATCCTGTGGAGACAATGAATGTCTTTATAAAACTTAGTGAAAATCCTTCCGTAGATGTTGCAGTGGACTGATTCTGTGCATCTGTGTAAGGGCCCACAGATCCCCAAAGGAAGTTAGATAAAACATCCCACCATTACATAAGAAAAGCTATCTATAAAAAAAAAACAAAAAAAAAACAACTTCCTACTTTATCAAGTTGAGTAATCAGACGTGAAGGACCTCGGGGTCAGGACAGTGACCAACGAACCAATGCAGCAGGCCAAATGTTTGATAAAAGAAATCATGTCTAAGCTCCGAAAGCATGACATGAAATATGTGGTCTGATGAAACGAAAATTGACCTTCATCCTCTGATATGTCTGACAGACCCTCTGCACAGCACAGCGCATCATTCCTCTAACACCTTCCTACTGTGACGCATGCAGGTGGAAGAATTCAGGCCGAGGCAGGGTGGCTTTTCTAGAGGCACGGACTGTGAGACAGCTGAGAGAGGAGGCAGGAATATGGATCATAGATTGGAAAGAAGATTATAGTTCAAACAAGCCACCGTGTGTATAATGCCACAATGAGCACACCAAAAAATAAACAGAGTATGGTTTCAGATCAGGAACGTAAAGGTTCAAGAGTTTTCAAGCCAAAACCCCAGACTTTAATCTCGTCAGGATTCTGTGCAATGCATCGAAATAGCTGCTCTCAGATGCTCCGTAAATCTGTGAGGAATAATCAGGGAATATACGACAGAATGCAGATCTGCTTGGCAGATATATAGCCGGTGCCATCTTATGTTTTTGGATTTTATTTCTAGCAAGTCATTATGCAGGTTTTAGTGCAGCTTTATGGCTTATGAATCTCAAGTTGGGTTGGGCGATATCACACTCTTTACCGTGAGAAGATGGGGGTTTGTTAACCAGTGGAGAACTTGCTATGCCATTAACATTGAGGTACCTTTTCCTGTGATATATCTGGCTTGAGAAGGCCGTTGAAGGCAATTTTGCAAGTCAATGACTAGGTCCGCCTTAGAGCGATATTAGATTGACAGGAAGCACTGACTTGGTGAATTAGGTTGCTTTTCAAGGTGTTTAATTCACTGGATTGGCCAAAAACAAATAGTCAATATGTCTATGAATAGTTAAACAGGTGAGGTTTTCCAAAAATGATTTGAACTGTACCAATTCTTGCTGGGATAGAGTGGTAGAGAGGTTTTTCAGGGGCACACTTCAAACTGAGGGTTATGAGTGCGCTCTGCTCTGTCAATACATTATGATCCTTTTCTCTACAACAAGCATAAAACAATTGCTGCTAGTTTATCGAAGTTATTGCTGATTTGTGTATGACAGTCCTACATTTTAACGTGTAAGTGTTAACACTCCCCGCAGATGACACCTGAAATTTACCCATTTATTTGCACTTGATACTGCTCCCCTTATGCAGACTGGCTGGGTAGGAGTGCAAGTTGCTAATGCTATAAAGCATTAGCACTAGTGACCAGGTAAGAAGCAGTGTTCTTTTGTATGTCATAACTTGATTGACAGCTTGTCATCATTCCAAGTTTGTCAGAGTAACACAAGAGAATTCAGCAACACAGCTGACGACAGCAAATTGGATTGATCACATCTGTTTACATAAATGTCATGCCTACTGTCGATGTTTGAGGGGTTCTGTCATTTCATGACGGAAGATTTCAACCACTACTGATTTACAAGGGTACATCTGTTCTCAAGGACAAGAAGGCACTCGAAAACAACAGTTAGGGATAGAAACTGAAAATGGAATGAGCTATTCATGGTCCTGAGAGGATGAATCCCCCTGAATTCAGAGATCCCCTGAGTTTGTCTTAAAATGTGTGGTTTCAGTAAAATATCTCAACAACTACTGGATAGTAAAGGCCATGGCTACTACAATGAACTATGAGGGTCTTGACGGGTTTTAACCACTGCCCCTTGCAAATTTGTCTTGAGGGGCAAGGGGACACTCAAACTCAAAAAATCTGATGAGTCATTCGTGGGCCACAGAGGATGAATCCTGCCGACATTTTAGATCAGCAATAACTTGGAGTTTGTCTTATTTTGCCATCTAAACCTGACATTTGTGGTTTGGAATGACATGGGCAGATTGCATGAAATCCATGTTCCACTTTAGGATAAACTGTAATAACTAGCTGCATCAGAGCTCATAATTTTACTTTGGCTGACAGTTTGGTTTATGATATGAAACCTGTGAAAATAATGTACCTGCTTAAAATCCAAGCCAAGTTAACTTTGTCACTTTGAGCATGTTAGCATGCAGATATTAGAGTGTAGCTCATTGCACCGCTGTGCCCACGTAGCCTCGCAGAGCCGCTAGCACGACTGTAAACCAGTCTTGTTAACAACCCATTTCTGCTGCCCTTGCAGTCTCAGCTAATTATCTGACGCCATTTTCCAAGCACTTCAACTTTTTTTTTTTTGTGAACACTTTGATTGTGTGCATGTTGTGAGTTTCAAAGCAACCAGACTGAGAACATAAGAGAAATAATTAAAGTAAGAAAAAAAAAAAAAAAACTCAAAATTTCAATTAGCACAAGCACCGCAGACAAGAGGATACAAGGATTTTCCTTGACAGCAGCTGTTGGTCGTATCCGGCAGATACAAGGAATCCGTGTGAACTCGCCGAACACACCAATCTATTGCAGGGAGTTGATTTCGGGGCTTCATGCAGATAATGAATGGTGTTATTTACTGAAGGGAGGCCACTGTGGAGCAGCGAGAGAGAGGAGATGGCTGGGAGGCAGGCAGATGTGCATGTGTGTGTGTGTGTGTTTGTGTGCGCGCATGTGTGTCTGTGTTAAGCACAGTGGCCCTGAGCTAATCTAGCCCGTCCTGCTCCCTCACACACACACACACACACACACACACACACACACACACACACACACACATGCAGACAGAGAGTACTCCTCGACATAACACCTCCCAGGCACATGCAATTGCGAGCACACACACGCACACACACAATCACACTCCTACGCAGCATCTGTCCTCTGCTGGCTGAAGCAGCCCATGAGGTGCTGTGGTGATGAGCAGCTCCAGCAGCGATTTGGCTAAAATGACAGCAGAAACAAAGCAAAGCGATTATACATGTGCAAGCTCTATAAGTTGTGTATGCATGCGAGGCTGTACATGAGCCCTTAAAGCATCCTGAGATGTGGTCTTGCACCAGTGTGGGTGTCTGTGACCTGCACACACGGTTCTGCACGCGTTTACATAATAAGTCCGTGTGTGTGTGCATGTGTCTGTGTGTGTTTGGATCCGCGATTGGATGTGCTCTGTGTGTCCATATCTACATATGCATGTTGCAGCAGTCATTCATTCGCGTGTTCCAGCAGGCTCGGGGCTGACAGTGCTGAAGCGGCTGAGCCCCTGAGCAGGTGTTGTCTGGTGCAACAACAGGAATGGAGCTCTCAAAGGCGAACATTGAAGCAGTTAAGGTCTGTTTACCGCGCTGTTCAGGCTGACAGATAGCGGACGGCCAGCTTGTCCATATTGCACATGTACACGCACCATAGCAACCACACTACAGCACCTTCACTCCCTCTGTTGAGTTGGATGTGTGCAGGAGACGGGGCAGGTTGGGTTGTATGCAGGTTGTTGTCAAAGTGCGGGTTCACACAGGCTTTAATTTAATCTCTGTATGCCCTTTATTGTTGTCCTGTAAATGGGAACAGGATCCTTTCTTTGTCGAGTGGATGTCATTTATGTCCTTGAATCGGTGACCACAATTTGAGGGCATTTCGGAAGAGTAAAAATGTACTAAATGCTTTCAAGGGCACAATTCCCAACCAAATGTCGCACATGTAGGCAAAATATATTGTAAGAGCGCCATTGAAATTTGGTAGTGGGGTGCTATGGAGCCATTTTGCCAAATTTTCTTCCACAGAGACAATAAACTAAATCTAATCCCTAACAATATCTTTTTTCACCAATTCTAATGCATTTTGAGCATATTTAGAGCCTCAAAAATTCTACAGACTTGGACAATATGAACCATAAAGAGATATAGCAACCAAGACAATAATAAAATGTAAAAAAATGTGCTGCGCCATAGTCTTTTTAATGGTAAAAATATATATAAATTACTCAGTGAAGATGCATTGAATGAAGATAGGTGACTTCCCGCCCTCCATCTGGTTGTCCAGTGAAATTAATTTCCCACTTAAAAACTTAATGGATGGATTTAGTATGGAGTCCCAGGTCTTGGTCAAGCCTGAGCAATAAATATTTTTTCCTTTCACTTTTTACCTTTCATTAAAGAGCAAACACAAAGATAATGACACTAAAGGTGTTAGTGGGCAGCTTTTTCACTCATTTTCAGACTTAATGCTAAGCTAGGCTTAACATCTCCTGGCTGTAGCTTCTTATTTAGCCTACAGACATGAGAGTAATCTTTTTATCCATCTCCCAGTGAGAAAGCAGAAAGGGTATTTGCCAAAATGTCAAACTATTCATTTAATCTCCCCTCAGTTCATTACTTAATGACCATTTGATGACCTCCTGCTTCTCTAAAGACAGCATCAGACATACTAAAAAAAAAACAAAAAAAAAAACATCTGTTTCCTGCTGGCTGGCTGGCTGGCCGTGTCCCTAGTTCCCATTTAGAATAATTGGTTTTAGAGTGCGGTCATGGTAGCAACACATTTACATGTATGTAAAGGAATAGTGCTATTTTTACCTAATCAATCTCTCATTTTTTGGTAACCTGGAGGTCTTTATGGGAGACTGTCAAATACCCTACTGCGGCTGATCACAGTAATTGCCATGTCTGTAGCAGCATTTCAGATGAGGATAATAACTGTCCTCCATCCAGGTCAAAAATAGGAGGAAGTAATGATACATGATATTTCTGACCAAGTACCCTGGACGTGATGGGCTCCCATGTAACAGCAGTGTGGACACGTCAGGTACTCGGGTATTTTTAGAAGCCCCGTACGCTTCTCTTCACTGCGAGACCTGTCTGATTGCAGTACAGCTGCCAATTTCCCTCTCAAAAAAAAAAAATCTGAATTTTTCTTCCTTTTCCTTTGTTGTGGCCATCTCTGTCTGACTTTTTTCCGTCATTCTGTCTTTGTCTCCTTTTACCCCCCGTCATTTTTACTTAAAATCATCACCCATTCTGTCCCTCCCTTCTGGATTTTTTTTTTTTTTTTTATCCGATCCACCCCTCCCTACCTGTTCCATCTCCCAAAGTCATCCTAATTAGTGTTTAAAGCTCCTGCTCCCCCACGGCGAGGTCGTCTGTGCCCATAAGCCACCGCTGCCTTGTCTTTGCCGTGCCAACTCTAATGAAAGAGCCCTATCTGCCGCCATCAATGCCTGTGTGTGTGTGTGTGTGTGTGAGTGTGTGAGTGAGTGAGTGAGAGAGAGAGAGAGAGAGAGACCACTCACACATCATTAACAGCATTACCTCAATTACACAGTCTGACAATGAGAACTAGCCGAGAGAGATGGAGAGTGAGAGGAGGGAAGGAGGGGAGGAAAGAGGGAGAGAGGAATCGGCAAGGAGGGGAGGAGAGGTCTCACTCAGCAGAAATAAAGAAACTCAGCAGCAAAAAAAAAAAAAAAAAAAAAAAAACATCTACCCGTTTTATTCACCTGTCAGGAAAATGTAAAACAGCCACTGTACACAAACCAATTTCTCCACTGCACTGAATTCAATCCCTCCGTCTCTGTTTAAAAAACACATTCATTCATATTCAACACAAATCCAGGTTTGATTGAATCCCCGTTGACACCTCACTATGACAGAGAGATAGCGGCATGCGGGAAGTGGGTATTTCTGCAAAGGGGGGCCCTGATGCAATCATACCAGCCTCAATATTTTTTTTCCCCCTCTGTCGTCCTCCATCTCTTTGCATGACAGTGCTTCCTCCAGCCTCCGCACAAAAAGGTAACTAGATTTGACTCTTGTCATGATTTTCCGCCCCTCGTTCCTCCTCCTCCTCCGCGGCTACTTGCTGTTTTCAAAGGAAGAAAAAAAGGAAAGGGAAAAAGAAAAGAAGAAGAAGTGATGCCTGTCTTTTATTTATTGCCGCATTTCCTCTGGGAACAAGAAACAAAACAACAAAAGGTCGGGTAAAAAAATTAAAAAAAAAGAGGGAGACGCGAAAGGGGACATGATGGAGGTGGAGAAGAAGACGCTGGCAGAGGGAAGAAATGGCCAAAATCAATATCATGAATCTACAGGGATTTGAAACGGTGCCCAGGGACAGTTTAGGAGCAGCATATCCGCTGCCGATTGTGTGTCTCACCCAGGGGGCAAGGCCAGCGAGGGCTTCTCGACCACAGCGCTCAACAAATCAATAGTCCTGCATTTCGCGTTTGTGTGTGTGTGTGTGTGTGTGTGTGTGTGTGTGTGTGTGTGTGTGTGGCTGTGTGTGTGTGTGTGTGTGTGTGTGTGTGTGTGTGTGTGTGTGTGTGTGTGTGTGTGTGTGTGTGTGTGTGTGTGTGTGTGTGTGTGTGTGTGTGACTGCGTGTGTGTGGCTGCGTGTGCTCTCTGCCCAGAAGCCCCGCATCCATTGACAGAGAGAGCCAGGTGAAGTGTTGGGTGAGAAAATTGTGCAAACAGGAGGGTTGTTGTGGGAGCGAGGGGGTAAATAAATACTGCAATAAAGGTCCTGAGGCTGATGTTAAGTTGAGCTGTGATTTTCTGTCTTTTGTCTCTGTCCTGGAAAACTGCTTGGTACCACAGTAATTAGGTAAAACACAGTCACTATCAATGTATATCCAAGCGGCTCTAACCTATAATAGAATGGGATTCTAACTTATGTCGGGTTGGGTTAAATGGCTGAAATTGTTATCAGACTATTAAAGAAACAGTACACAGTATACGGGTAACACTTCATAATAGTCATCATTAGTGGTAACTTTCTGGTTAAGTAAAGGTGCAATATGTAAGCATTTTAGTTTAAAACATTTAAAAATATCAAAAGAATGTAAAGAAAAGACAGTTCAGTGTCTGACATGTTTATATACTGTGTTGCAAATATACTTTCTGAAGCGTGCATGCCTTGAATATGCTCATTTCTTCGGGGGTTGTACAAAATCTGCATTTTGTCTGAGGATAAAGGTCAGGGAAACATGGTGATTTCGGTAATATGTCTCGAAAAGGAGAAAAAATCTTCTTGGTGATGGTCTGGCTTATGCAGTTCATATAGAAACATCAGCGTTACATTGAGATCGTTTCATAACCAGTTTGAAATTTCTCATAGTACACTTCATCAGCAACATGTCCTCATTGTGTTAGAAGACAATGTATATCTCTGTTTTGTCACCCAAGGCCAGCAAAACACACAGATGTGCGAACATTAACGAATGTCTTCCTTCCTCTTTAGTAAGCACAGAGCTGCGTACAGAACATTCAGCCAGCAGCTTCTGACTTTCGCTGGTTAAAAATGACAAATGTCGCCAGCCAAAGGTCACATCAGCTGTCGCTAATTGATGTTAATTCTGTGAGTAATTTGATAAGAGGGCAAAATGAACCCTGAGTCTTATCTAGTTAAAGCGCCCTCTGCAAGCTGTCGTCCATACTGAGCGACAGATTGTTTATGAGGTAAAAGAAGCAGCATCGTACAGCCATGAGCGGACATGAGTGTTTGTGTGATTCCAACAACTCAGAGACAGAGCGAGATGTCCACTCTCCAGCTCATATTCTGTTAAACTTTAATTCATATCATATCAATAATTAAGGCTTATCAGCTTTATGGTTTTGAACCGGGTCCTTTAATATTAGAATCAGGTAGCTAGCAAGTAGATAGGATAAGGAGGATGTTGGATTTGTCCTACTGCACTTCTGAACTCCTTCACTCTGTGCAGAGCTGAGACTACAGCAAACCGAGCATAAAAAGTCATAAAAAGGGCATAAAATATAAACTGCATAGATGCAATTCAGGGAATTCAGATTACCCAATGGGATGTATGCAATATTCAGTTATCCTGAGGTTTTGCAGCAGAGAGTTGTTTATTTAATGCTGGTTACTATTGATGCCATAGTTTGTGGCACAGTTGTACTGGATTTGATTTTACTGTACAGCGTACGTGTTATGTGACAGACCCTGGTGTCTTGTCCTCAATATTTGATGTGACATTTTTGAGGTGAGCCGCAAGGAAGCATCGACCATGATGAACTTGGTCTGTCATAACTGCTGCTAGCAATCCAAGTCAGAGACACGCAGCACATTGCGAAGTGATCAGTGTAAGGGTAAAACAGTAGTTTTAGCTGACATAGGTGGATATATCCTTTCTTTTCACTTTCTTGTGACACAGTTTGAGAAGTTGGACCTGCACAGCAGTGATGATAACTGCGGGCCATGACAGTGTGGATGGTGTAGATCCAGTAGACAGCTCTTGGAGTGTGGACTACCACCAGAAACAGTTTTGAGTACTTTGACAGGTGATTGTCTGTCTCTTTGTGGACAGATTTTGTCAATTTGATAGCACTCCAAATGTGCAAGATGCAGTCACAAAACTTAACAGATGTCTAGTTAAGATCAGTAGTTTGAAGATGGATGTGGTGAAGGCATGGGTACTGGAAGCAGAGGGTTAGATAGGAGGTAAAAAGTAATTGGTGGCTCAGTTTACTCCCTTGGCCTACAGTCGTTTGAAGTCACAGATCCCTGTTATCCCATTTTCAATGGTTCCCATCCATACTAATGGGGCTTCTCTATACACAAGTGCTGGCGCTCGATTCAGCTTGACTCGCAGGGATTTGCATTTCCGTTTCAACCTTTCTTGAATGTGGCCAGTGGAGCGGCTGTAAATACTTGTTACATTTCTGAGGAACTCCTCAGTTTTAGCAGTAAAATCAAATGTTGGATTTACCAGCAACTTAACACTGCTGTTTTGTAAGAAAAGTTGACTTTTGAGTCTCATTCCCAACTCGTCAAATACTGATGCATTATGATTTTAGGTCGGGCGGGTCACCATTTCAACGCGTCAATGCAAAAATAAACTTGTCTCACAAAGAAGACCTTTAACACGACAAGCTGAACACAGAGACTTTTGAAAACCCTCGTCATTCGATTGCACATATCAGTGCCAAACGAGTTAATCTCTGAGTGTCAGTGAGCCAATAAGCATGCAGCATGCTTGCTGTACCAATATCTAATAATGCTGGCGACTTGCTGTCTCGAAGCTTGCAGGAAAATGAGCATGTTATGCCCAGAGACAGGGCTCACCACTTGTATGTGTAATGTAATCTTTTTCTTTTTTTAAATGGCATTGATCCTTTAGGAGCCATTATTGAAGTCAAATAAATAATGTACTTTGTCCATACAGGAAATGTTCTGACATTTTTGTTTTAACAATACCCAGCCCACTCCTTCAAACACAACATTGTTTAAGCTTGTTTAAGAAGGAGTGACGTCACGAGTTGGCCATAGTTATGAGACGTCACCACGGCAGGTTGCTTTAATCCCACATGGAAGAGGGTCTATCCCGACATAGCACGCTTCCACTTTGCACGTTTAAAATAGTAAAGTAAACACAAATCAGCACAGCCCGATTTGATTCTCCACAGTCAACAGTACCAATGGAAAAGCCCTATAAGACAGTAACTAAAACAAGAGACCATCTTGCCATGGGATCACAACTCACGTGACACCAAAGTAGTATATATGGTCTAAATTTCTTGTATCAAACAATAAATAATAACACAGGCTAAAAGAAGGCCACGAGAGGATATTGCACCATATACACAGATTAGGTGTCACAGTTTACTAAGATGCTAACATTTGAACGAGTAAACTGTCAAAATCAAATCCAAAATACGGCCTAAAAACACGACATTGCCTAAAACAAGGCATACATCCTTATGCCAAAGTAGATGTGGCAGAAAAAAATGACTTTAAACAATAATTAAATGTTCATTTTGTATGCCACATCTTAGAGGCAGAGTCAATACTGTATGCGCTTATGCATATTCTCTGAAAACTCTGGTAATTAGTATACTGTACTGCAGGCAACAGCTGGTGCTCCATACTTGAGTGCATTATCTGCAAGTAGGGAACAAACACATGTACTCTGTTGTTGTTTTGCAAGTCAGAGTCATTGTTATTGCAAAGCTAAAAAGGAGTACAGAAATCAGGCAAGACAGCTGAAGGCGCAACAAGAGAGAGAAAAAAAAAAAAAACATTTGCATGTCTTCTGTTATTCCGTTGTGTGGATTAGGAACAAGTCATTGTTTTCAGAGGTCATCTTGTTAAGTGGGTAATTACAATGTTATCTATCTTTGTGACGTGCATGTCAGTGGGTGATCAATGAAGTGCTTCTGTATGTGTGTGGGTGTTTATGTTTTCAATTATAATACTGGCTATTTCCTATAAACATCATATATTTTTTCTGCTTCAGCCATTTCGCTGGTACGGCAACACTTTGATTGGCACACTTGATAATTTTCATCGTGAATGAACTAGGTCCACTGGTGTTTGATTAAGTTAGATTACCTCAGTAAACACACGCTCTTGAATTTACGTAGCATGGAGTTTATGAACATCCACTTCATTATGCAACCCTGTGTTCTGTAATGATGCATAAAATACCTTGCCATATAGCCAACCGCAACCAAAAATGTGGAATTTGCATGTCACTCCATCACATCATTACAACCTGCACCTGTTATTGCAATATCCTTTTACCATGTTGATCGCGATACAGTAGTTTTATGATCAACCAAACTTATAAGAACTTATTTCTCTTGGAAAACCTTTCGCCAAACTTTATCTTCTTGTACACCTCGGAGCCACTGCACCTGGATTTTCCATCTGGTAACCATAAAGCGCTCTATTCACCTGATAGTTGGTTGCAGCAGTGGGAAAGAGGCACTCGCCTTGCCTGTTGAATTTCCCCTTTGGTTCATTTGGCTGAGTAGAACAGAATGGCCTCAGGCAAATTTGATGAGTCATCCATTCAAAATGATTTTTTGATGCTTTTCCTCCCTTTTCCACTTAAAGAGATATCCTCTGTGATATTGACCTAAAGCACTCGCTTTCAGTAGGAAGTCTATCTGAATTTAATCTGCATATTAAGCAAGTTGAGCTCATTTATCTACACGAAGGCATTACGGCATCTTTTAACAGACTTTTATGGCGTTTTGGCAAAGCAGAGCTACATCATGTTTTTCTTCAGAGGGATATTACACTAGTGGTGGAGGCTTGCACGGGTTTTTGCAGATGTCTGCACACACAGGAGAACATAAATTGACAATGTGGCTCTCATTGCCCTTGCTGAGCCCCTGCAATTGAATAAACCATCTCTGTCTCTCAATCTTTCTTTGTGTCAGAAAGATTTTCACAGGCTGTTGGGATGATGAGCTTTTACATAACATTAGACATCCTTTTCTAGTCTGCCGTGCTATATGTGTCCATTTCTTTGTATTGCTCGACCTCAATCAGTCTTGTTACTGCCACTGCCTTGCACTTTATTCTGCTGCCCTTTTTGTCATTTTCTGCTCCTCTCTGTCACATAATTACCTTTGGCAGCACTGTTATAATTACCCCATTGTTTGGCGAATAAATTGAGTGACGTTGCAATGCTGAGTGCTCAGAAGTCGATGAAAAGCTCAGCTGGGGAGAAACAAGACTAAGAGGCTGCAACCACACTAGTGGCTCTCTAAGGTTGTACTCAGGCCCAGTGGTGCTTTAAAGTAAATGCTAACCTCAGCATGCTAACATTTTTAAGTGACAATGTTGCCATGATGATGTTTAGGAATGTATAATGTGCACCATTCTCACTATGGTAGTCTAGTTTGCTAATTAGCCCTGAACATAAAGCACAGTTGAGAACATAACAATACTTAATATTTTATACCAATTGAAACTGTGGCTCTTTTAGAATCCTTTAGTCCCTGTGCAGACATCTCACTTCACCAATGTCACTGATGCTCTGTAGATGGGCACCAGTAGAGGCTTCATGTCCAAGGCCATGCACAAACCATGCCAGTTTGTGATGTTTACCGTCAGGATACTCTCTATTATTCTATTAAGGTATCCAATATCCAATTGCAGAGTGCTGTACTCAAGCCCAGGGTGTTAAATTTTCCTCTCAGCTTCTTGGGTGAGATTGTGTTGAATGCTGATTGAAAGTCAACAAAGAGCATTCTGATGTAGCTGTTCTTCTCCAGGTATGTGAATACTGAGTGAAGGGCAGCGGATACGGCATCCTCTGTGGATCTGGTGGTTCGGAAAGCGTACTGGTGAGGGTCGAGAAATAAGATACGTGATCATCAAAGTTATTTCAATTAATCCTGATGGGCACATGAACGTTCATAATCATCTGATACTTGCATGTGAACCTTAGTCAGGGGAGTCATAAGGCTTTAACCAATGATTTCAGTAGATGTCAAAATATGTACAATATCTGATCTATCTATAGCCCTGCAGAAAAAGTCAGGGGATCTCCAATCCCTATAAAGGTGCAGATTTTTAAGTCTGGACCAAAGAGGTGGACTGAGCAATCAACGTTGCCATCTTTTGCACCATGCTGCTGAAAAAATGTTTTCTTGGAGAGCTCACCTATTATACAAATCGGGCTAGGTAGTACAAGTGTTCATCACTCATTGTCCTTGGTTTCGTGCACACATTTTTGCTTCTTACACTGCTTGGGTTACCTTGGCCTATTTCATCTTCTGTTTATAGTCCTCTTCTGGAGGGTCACCATCGGTGGCACGCATTACACGTCTGTCAATAATAGGCTTTAAAATAAACAAATGTCTTTATAAAAAGATTCCGATTGTGAAAACCAGCCCTCTTCTCATTGCGTCTCATTTAAGGATGCACTTAAGAGGTCCTTCTCCTTTTCATCTGAATAGTGCAGAGGTTATAAATCTTGCTCAAGGGCATCCTAAATGTTGCAGACTATCTTATTAAGCCCTGCTGTTAAAAAAGAGAGCTAGATTTACAAATGATAACCGTTGCTTGTGTTTTGTGTAAATGCTGACGATGGTTGCTAATGGACCAACACCAATGGCTCAGCCTCGGGGGAAGCACCTCCGATTGCTGGTTAGACAGAGATTATCACTCTGTGTTCACTGCCTTTGGCCATGTGTCAGAGAAGGCACTGCACACACATACACACACAGGTGCCATGCCTACATAAACCATTAACCCCAGCCCCTCCATGCTCCTCTGTATAATTACATTCTACAGGTCATCTGTTTCGGTAAATGGAGGAAATAACCCATAACTGCACAGATAATCACTCATTGTGCAATACCAGATAAAAGGTCACTAAAAATGATAAGGATCATGATGAAGGCATCACACACACACAGAGAGAGCCCTGTCACTCCTCTTGGGGCGAGATGTGACGAAGCAATGAGGTCTTGACTTCTTCACCACACACTGAAGCTTCAATTACACACCATAAGGCCTCAGGGTGCACATTTTGAGACAATGTTTTTAATCCTGATTCATCCCCTTATTTTACAGCTCTGTGTTGATAATCCGGGGTCAATTAGAGATGAAAGGTCAAATACAGTGCCCTGCAAGGAAAGGGTCAGCCAATATTAACTTAAATGAAAGAAGGTGGACATACCATGTGTATTGTGTGATGTCTGAATTGTGTGAAAGATAAGCAGACTAGTCTACTGTACTGTATTCCAAATGTTGTGTAGGTATGCTTCAAATTGGGGTATGCATAAGTCCTGACTGTTTAAGCACATTTTAGCCAAGCTGGCAGTGTGGCTCTGGGGATGGCAATGTCATTTGGTTAGCTGCTCAATCCATCACTTTTGTCTAGACTGAAATATCTCACAAAATGTTTAATGGATCGCTTGTATAGACACGTAAATTCCCCAGAGGATGAATTCTAATGCATTTGTTATTCTCTTGCACCAATATGAAGTGGGCTTTTTTAGTTTCTAGTAAAATATCTTGACAGCTACTGGATGGATTGCCATGAACTTTGGTAAAGGCATTTGTGATTCCCAGATGACAATCCTAATAACTTTAGCGACCTTTTGACTTTTCCTCATGTGCCACCAGTGGGTCAAAGTTTTCACTCAACATCTATTTGATGGATTGTTACACAGTTCATGGTTCCCAGATGATGTGTCCTAATTAAATTGGGCCTCTTGTGTGGCTGCTGTAGTTTGTTGCTACAAGCAGTTTTCCATATAGCACCATTATCAAGTCAAATGTTTAATTTGTCCAATACTATAATGCACAAATAATGACATTAGCATGAGCCCCAGCTGTACTATTGAGTTCACTGATGATTAGCCGGATTTTTATTGTAAAGTGAACACAACTCACCACTCCAGCAGCTTCCTCTTGTGGGGAAGCCCGGCGAGTCGATAACCGAGTGCAGTAGAGTTCTGCAGTCTCCACCAAATATTTCTAATAAAGTTAGAAATGCTCAATTCCGTTTTTTCCCTGTCTGCTCTGAATAATAACTGTCATAAACTGGTAGGCAAGACACATATGAACTTTGATTGCATTTCCATGGAGTAATAATCATACATTTTCATCCTTGAGCTGTGGAACTCTACTACACTCAGTAATCAACTCGTCGGGTTTCCCCACAAGAGGAAGCTGCGGGAGTGGTGGACTGGGGATATAACCTCTAGCTCATGTCACCCATTGACAGAAACACCAAAGTGTCAGATAGATGTACAGTATCTAATGTGACCCAGCCATGTCAAGTCATGTCATACTCTTCTATGCAATCACTGTATTTATGTAGACAGAGAGTGAGTGGTGATCATGGCAAGCAGAGGATTTGCAATACAGATGGCTTTGTTTTTGCACTCCATTATAGGAATCTGATGTCTTCATTCTTCATCTTACTGTTTGTGAGTCATGGCATTAAGAGTTGCTAATGGTTCAAGGCTGCGATAAGGATAAGTAATGCTAAATTATCTCCTGAAGGCTTGTTACATTACAATACGTTTTTCTAATTTTCCATTGAAGTTGTGTAACAATGATTTAAGCCATGGGCTGACACTCAATGCAGAGATACAGCTATTACACACAAGTTTCTTTCACTTGAGCTCTTTTGTGTTTCCCTTTGAACTAAATTACCTGCTTTCCGAGAGGAACCCACACGATAATGTGCGCAGAGGGGCACAATGGAGGCAAAGGATAACTGGTTAAAGCTGCATTCAGTGCCGCTTAATAGATTTTGACATAATCTTGATTAAAATAGTTTTTGACGTCGTTATTTTTTCTGTGTTGCTTTGTGTTCCTTTGAAATCCAAGCTGCTTTGACAAATTATGGCTGAGTGAGGGAAATGCTTTGGCAGCCACGCGTTGATAAACACAGTAGGTGGAAATACCTCAGCAGGAGTTTAAAATTTTAACAAAGCAGGAAGAAATGTCAATCTCAACAATGGCTCAGGCTGGGAACAATGCAAGAAGAAAACTTGTGGGATGAGTGTGCTGGGAGTAGTCAGACAACATGGTGTTTGAAGTGCATTCTTATGAAAGATCTGGTTTATTGCGCTTAATATGTGGTGTTCAGAGAGCAGGAGTCAGAAAACATGTCTACATCCCGTTGAATAGCACCAAAAAATGGCTAGCACGTCAAGCGCAAAGTTCAAGGATACGGAGCGATGCTGTGTGGTGGTTGTGTGAGCGTGACAGAAAGGGAGGAGGGGGGTTGCTGTGCTGAAATCCTCTTGGAAAGTTTGACTGTTTGCCTTAGCCCGCCTTCCTTGCCAGATGGCCATGGTTTGAGTTCTGGGACCGCCATGGCACAGTCCATAAGGCAGCCGTCTCTCAAACCCATGTAAGAATCCCCGCGCGTCAAGTTGTTTTTTGTCTTCTGCAAATTCGTCATTGTCTGTAACATGCTCTGCTATCTCACTTACTGAATTATAGAGAAGATAGATGCTGAGGAAAGGATGCTGCTGGATGTGGTGAATGATTATATGAATGAAGTATTAGATATTAACATTACTGCAGGTTAGCCAAGTCAGAAACAAGGTTGTTCATATATTTCATATATATATATATATATATATATATATATATATATATATATATATATATATATATATATATATATATATATATATATATATATATATATATATATATATATATATATATATATATATATATATATATACATACATACAGCTGAGTCACAAATTGAACAACCTTCCTGGATTATTTACAATGCAGTGGCTACCATGGCTTCATATGTGTTTTAACAACACAATCATAAGAATAAATGTTGGTAATGTATGTTGCAGCTATGTTTAAACTTTACATTTCTTCAATTTTATTTTTGATTTTAATTTCAATTTTATCTTGAAGCTCATGGTCTTTGCTTATGATCTGGTAAAGTTTAGGCACAAAATTAGTAAAAGTCAAAGACTAGGATTTGGAAAAGTTCATGTTTGGGGTAAGATATTCTGGAGAGCTGGCTTGGGCCTGTGCAGGCCTCTGCCTGGGTAGAGAGCCAGCCATGGGGCTCCCTTGGTTAGGGTAAGGGTTAAAAATGTTGAAATGCTGTTGGCCCTTGTCAAAAATATCTAGTGGTTTCACAAATGTTGAAATGCAGGCTTGAACTGCAGTCACTGGCTTGGAAACCTTCTCGCCAGTAACTCCACCACTCCTCTTTCACCTCTTGATCTGAAAGTCAGGTCAGACACATGTTATGTGATAATGATATGAAATGTCAGTAAGCTATGTAGCATATGACAGATGCAAATGTATCAGTGGTTTGCGCAAATTTTAAAAGCCAACGTTATATCGTGGCAGCTGCAGTAAATAAAGATGTATCTGGTGGACAACAGATTTTCACGTAGATGTACATCAGTGTATACACAGATGAAATGTTGAGGGGATTTGGGTGTGACTGGGGTTGAATGGGGCTTTGGAGGGTGTATAAATATGTGCATTTTCAACCTCATTTTGTAAAAAGTATCTGCTCTTTCTAGGGTCTACCTTATTTTCAACAATGATACTATAGAATTGCATTAATACATATCCATAATATTCATGTGTTCCTTTTATTTAAATCAGCGATGATGTTTGTGTTCCTTTTTTACTCCGTTCTGTGTTATTTAGTGTAATTATATGTCTTATACATCTTGAAAAATAAAGCTTCTAAAAAAAAGATTTTCCTTAACACCACTGCTTAAGTTCAAGTTAACAATGTTCTACCAATGTTTGGTCAAACACTGTGGTTTAATTTGTTAAAATTGAAGTAAATGATATCAACTGCTTCATTGTGCAGACTACTTCAATACGACCTTCCATGCTGCGCTTCAATATACTGTTTGATAACTATGATTTGTCTTATGTTTAATTGGATCTCAAGGATCAGAAGTTGCTTGAACTGACAACACCATAAAGGAAACAGTATGAGCGATTAATCAGACACCTGTTGAACAAGCATAACAGATTTCCAGTTGGGTCGGTTTGGTTTACAGAGCCATCTGGAGCTCACTCGGCTATAATAAATTCTTAGAAGCCAACTAAAAACAAACAATTTCATGCAACCGTTTAGCCTAATTAGTAAATGAGCCTCACCATTTGGCAGATTCTTATCGACTCGCAGGCTGAGACCAACCAGCCCCTCCTCGCTCGAACAGAATCACCTGCCTCACCTACCATTCACATTTATGTCAATTATATATTTTTTTCAACATCTAATTAAAAAGAACTGATCAGCGGCATTGACAAAGCACCAGATTGTTAAGCAGGATCAATGAGAGTGGTTGTATTGATAAAAAACAAAACAACACCGGTCCTACAAAGAACAAATGCTGCATGCAGGTTTTATTGTTCAAAAAATGGCACATTTAAGTTGCTTTTTCAAAATAAAAGTACAACAATTGTGCTATAAAATGTTACTAAAATAAGTTTCTGTAATTGATACTGGTTCAGCTCCCACTCATTCACAGCTCCTTATACATTCTCAGATTCTCTCACAATGCATTACATGTCTCATTGAAGGGCTATTACATTTTAAGTCCATTTACATCCCACTGCTTTGTGAAACAGTATTTTTTTTCTCTGCCACGACTTAGGTGTAAAATTTAAACAGTCACTATTGAGCTACACAAAAAAAATGATATACAACCTTTATGCCAAAATGAAAAATAGTCTCAAGTGATTTCTTCACACTCTGCATGAGTCGATGCCTACTTGTATAGAAAAGTTGTGAAAAAGAGAGAGCCACAAATTACATTACACTCTGCATGAGGCAGGGAAATAATTGGTATTGACTTCCTGGTTAGTCCTCGCACCTTCTCATTTTACCTCTTCTACTTGCCTCTTTCCTTTCCCTTCTTCCCTATATTTATCTGAGTTTACCTCCATTTTGTATTTTATGTTGACCCTCAGCCTACAATTTATTTTTCATTTTCTCCTGCCTGTCTCTCCATGTTATTTTCTCCCCCCCGCCTACCACCATCCATCTCTTCCCCTGTCACACCCTCCCATTCTCTCTCCGTCCATCCATCCCTTCTGTCCTCCCAGGTGGACAGGCCACTCTGACCTGTATCTGTCTGGCATGGATGAGCCCCAGGTTTGGTTTAAATGCCCCAATTATTCTCCTGAATTATGACGTTCAGCTCTGGGCTGTGCTGCGCCGTCTCTGCGGCTCTCTTATGAAAGTTGGCACGGTGCAACGGAACCATTTACTGAGGCCAGATTAGAGCACGTTCACCTGAGCGGTTCTCCCCATGCACCAGGTCATGAAAAGCTGACGGTTGGTGTGGAAAAGCTGGCCGCATGGAAACGCTCTGGCCTGCTTTGATTCATGCCTCGTACCTTATATAACACCCTGCTCTTGTTTTGGCTAAACTATGAATTTACTGTTTGAAGATCTGAACCGCATGCAGGAAAGTTAGGTTTAAAGTATTACTGGATGAATTAAGTGGCATTCTGTCTATCTGGTATAGCTTGCAGTTTTGTTTTTTTTTTTGGTGACTTTCTTTGTTCTTTACTTGCTTTGTTTTATCTACTTGCGAAGTGGAAATGAGCTAAGAGCCAGTAAGCATAAAATTGGAAAATGGGTCCTCACACTCAGCTGTTAACACAAATGCAAGTTGGTACGTGTAAGATGCCATAAGCTCAGACATTATCGCCAGGTATGAGCGTAAAACCTGGCTTAGACATTACCAGTTTGTGCCATATCACCTCAAAGTGGAGCGACAAAATAGTGTAGTTGCCCCTCCATTCTGGCGCCAGTGACACAGCCTGTAGTTAACTTCACGTATTATCAGAGCCAAGTGGGTAACATAGTCTATGAAGCCCATGTCTATAATGCGTTAATGCATTATGTGCATGCTTGTAATGTGCAATAAAGTGCCTGCAGTTGATGATTTAAACAAAACTCATGATTATTATACCCCTTTGTAAAATGCATCATAATCATATTTATATTGCACCTAAAACATGCATTTTTTTTGTTGTAAAGCATTCTGAATATTTTTAATTGCTCACAAATATAAGCTCACAGTTACACATTAAAAGTTTGTTTATAATGCAAATAAGAAACGCTACTCACTGTTTAAAACTGATTATACAGCGCTGTAGGCACATTTAAATTTATCATTATATGTTTTTAATGCAATTTGGATATAGGCGTCATAATGAGATATAATTATTGTTATAAAGCCTTAAATATATAAATAAAAGCTTATACTATTATACAGCTCACAGGTGCATTATAATGTATTATAAATATGTTCATGTAAAAACAATGTTGCAACGTTGAGTTATAATTATTGTTTAATTAATGAATTGTAATAGCTATGGTTGCACAGTGCTATGGGCGCGTTATAAAGCATTAGTGTGTGTTCATAATGTGTTATAATGCATTATAAGCATGGGCTTCATAGAGAGTTGCAGTTGGATTATTACCACCCACAGCTGCAACACTTAACAACAATAAGTCAATTAATGGATTAGTCAGTCAAGAGAAAACAAATCGCCAACTATTTAGAAAATTGACTGATTGTTTCTGTCACTTTTCAAAAATGTTAATCATTGGCCACTCTTTGTTTTCATTTATGATAGTAAATGAAGAATCTTTGGGTTTTGGACAAAAGAGGCAATTTGAAGATTTCATCTTCGGGCTCTGGGAAATTGTGATGAGCATTTTTCAATTCTTTTTTTGACATATTATTCAGTTGTATCCATTTAGCAGAGGCCCTTCTTTGTGTGGCAATTCTGTGCTTAAGTAAAACTCCTTACTCTGTTTATGGTGAAAGATTTGGTACTGGAATAAGAAATAAGGCAGGCAGCCCACTACACTCTGACAGTGACTTGATACAATACCCTCTGTGTGCTCATATGTGGAGCTCTCACTCTGCTCTCCCAGTTGGAAAGTAGGGAACAGATTCAGCTCACACTTGGATGAGCCCAATATAGCCTAACCCTCCCATCTTTTCAAAGCAACTGTGTAATCCAGCCTCCATGGTTATACTCCTCATTTTTACCACCAGTGTAATCCTACATTACAACTGAACCCACTAAACCTCGGGTGACATATGTTCCACACTCTGAAAGGTAGTCTAATCACCCAGCTCTTTTTCTTCACCCTATAATTGATCATATCACATGTGGCCTTGATTAAACACCCACTCGCACTTCAGAATTAATCATGCATTGCATGAACTTAGCATTAATCACGGTATAACCCCCGCTCCATCTCCATTCCTCAGTCGGACTGTAATGGGATATTCATCTCTTCAACAATTAATAACATCGGCATGGGGGCTCCTGCGCACTCGCCCCATTCTCTCTGTTCCCACAGTGTTATTTTAAGCTGGTCGCAGGCGATGATTGAGGGGTCGCGACGAGAGCTTAAATGGGATTTATTAGTGTAGATGCCAGAGGTGAAGAGAGAAGAGAAGGAGTGAAGAAGCGGCGAGGTGACTGCGAGATTGGAAGAAGTGGAAATAGAGAGATGGGCAGAGCAAGACGGAGAGAGGACCTAAAGGTGATAGAGTCATTGGCATGTTTTCACACGTGTGCCCGCTGGAGAGGCATCAATCTTCTTTATCTCTTTCAGCTTTTTTTTTTTTTTTTATACCTCTGTGTTTTTCTCTCTGTAATAACCCCCTGCCACCTACCGGGTGATTCATCTGAAACGCTCAGCGGCAGAGCTCCTCTGGGGTTCATAGAATACCTGCCACGACGTTCCGCAAGCGTACAGAATGACACACGCACAAAGGAATAAGAGAGCTGGAAAATAGATTATTATGCTCTTCTCAAAGATTCACTTGACCGTAGCAAAATGAGAGGAGCCGATCATATACTGGCGCAGCTGCAGAGCATATAAAGCACCAAGGAGATGACTGACAAATACAGCAGCTGCCACCCAGAATTCTTCAGAATGGAGGTCCAATGCTTATGAGGGGTTAATGATAGATCACTCTAACTTTTCACTTTTGTGTTTTTCAATGGGTCATTCCATGGGTCAATGGGCCAATTTAACCTATGAGCAATGATAAAAATAAATATTTACTCCCCCTGTGGCAAGATGAAAACTGTAGTCACAGCAGGGACAATAACTGGCCTGAAATGATGCTCTCAACATCTGTTCAAGACTCCTCAATTTCAATGTCAATAATATTGTTTCATATTTGGGTAAATACACCCATTTGCTTACATGCAGGGACGCAAATGAGAAGATTGATGCCACCTAAGCCTATAAGTTACATATGATGCTACTAAACAAATGGCAGCCGCTAGGAGTAGAATTTTAGTTGAAAACATTTTAAAAGACTATCAAAAGAACAAAACAAAATGTGAATAACTGGCAGTTTTGACATTATGGCGCCTATGTATCGTGTTATCCAGAGACGTCCACTGAAGTTAGCATCCAGTGTAAACTGCTAGCTGCATGGCTAACTGAGCCAACTAGCTGAGGGCAGCTACAGTTAGCAGCAGTTAGCCGTTATATCGATGACACAATGTTTTGAATAAGAATTTGACAGGTGTCAAATTCTTACATACTGCATCTTTAAGGGATTAGGGATTAGAGATTCACAACATAATTTCTGCACCAGATAAAGCTAAAGGTGAACATTTTATTTGCCCTCTCTAGGAGGATGCTGCCAATGACGCATGGGTTAATGGGATGAAATATTAAAAGACAGTGGCTGAGTTGAAACATTGTAACTTGAAGACAATAAAACATCACTATAACCAAAACATTTCATCACTATCAAAATTTTCCAGTCACATAGCATTAATGCTGGCAAACATTATCAGTGTAGCTTCGCTTCAGTGTCCTGTATTTAAGAGACGGCGCCAAATCCCTGTTTACAATGTGTGCGCAAACATTGGGACTCATACTCCTGTGAGCTTTACATCCATTTACATCTCCAACACATTTAATAATGTCAAATAACAAGCACGGTGGCGTCCACGTCTTGCCTTTGGGACCACCTCACAGGTCCAGCTGCACTCTCTTTGGCGTTCCTCGTATGGCTAACCTGATGCCAAAAACAGGACGTTTCTTGGCGAGCACGGGCTTTGTGATCAAACGTCAAAGTGTGCCAGGTTCTTTGAAGCTTCTTGGCACCGGTCAACCACGCCAGATATTCTCTACAGCGCCCCCAGTGGACATGTCACAAAACCATGGGGACAGATGTTTTACCTCCAGGGTACACATCCAGGACACATTATTCATATCCATCTTTTATTTAGAAGGTTGTCCGAGGTTATCAACAGAGGACAGGACACATAATGTAGCAGCATTAAAGTCTGTTGTGTGTATTAGGATTTCAATAGGGTCACGTTGACTGTTTTAATGTCATTCATTGCTTTCAGTTCATGGTGTTCGAGGTAAAAAAGTCATGTTCGCAAGGACAAAATACCTCAAAGCATGTTTGAATACTGAGAGAGATCTCATTAACAGATTTTAGTTTCGTTTCATAGACAGACAGGAAATGCGCGTCCTTTGAAGCCATCAATCCACTCTGCACTTGGTCATGAGTGAATGCACAATGCTTTGTGATTATGTGTACAGCAATATCTGAATACTCCATATATGTGATATAAGTATTGAGGCGCAAACTTGTATTTTATTTTGGTCTTTTCTTGTCATGCTGTTTTCTACTTCTACTCCACTACAATTCAGAGGGGAATATTAATTTCACCCCATTTATGTTATAGCTAATTAGTGGTATAAATTACACACAGAGCAGATGGAGACCTTTCCTGTTTGTATTCAATAACAAAAAATTGAGCAAACTATCAACAGAATGTTGGGACATAACATAAAAACCTCGGTCCAAAGCTCCTGTGCAAGCAGTATTAACACCAACGCTTCCCGAGTAGTTTGGCTAGCTGCACTGCTAACAGAGCTAACTGGCTAACAGTAGCCACAGTCATGGAACAGAGAAGGCATTAGCAGCAGTTGGCGGTCAGCATGGTGATATGTTGTCCCTTTCTGATGGCTGTATGAATTCAGCAGGTAGCCACTTCTTCCATATTGCACCTCTAAAACCTAAATAGTAGAATCCTGTTTTATATATTAATGCAATCAGATATATTATATTGGTAGACCAGTCACAGGAGACATTCACCTTCACTAATACTTAAACATGTGAATAAAGAATATTTTCCTGAGTATACTTAGATATATCTACCTGAGTAACATGTCATTGCAGTGATTTTTAACAATTCGTACTTGAGTCAAGGATCTATAAACTTCCTTCATCATTGATTGACAGCTTGATATCCGCCATTACCACCTAACCCAATCACCTACAGTTGAACCCCCCCCATACCTACTATTTACTAAATGGAAGATGTGTTATCAGCTTCCTCATCATGGGAATTCAACAGTTTCAGTCTCCAACCTGTGAGGTGAAGCTCATTTTTTTTTTAACCTGTCTACAGTTTCCCAAACCATGTAATGATAGGCCGACACTTAAGTAGTAGTGCATAATCCCTCTGTGATGTTGAACTTCACAAGTTCACCCAAGGTGTGTGAACATTAGCTTTGTTAAGGCACACGATCTTATCTGATTAAAGAGAAGCAGGTTCGTCCTGAGGTGAGCCTGCATGAGAGGCACCCAGGCACCGCTGAAGTTTACTAGACACGGTCTCCATCCACCAGCAGCCTGAGGCAGAACAGACAGAGAAGGTGTGGATGCTACCTTAACGCACAATGGAGACATCTTTGAATAACTCTTTGAATAATTCACGCGAGGTCGACAACACGGCAACAACCGGCTTACATTGTACGCAAGTTTGTTTTTTTACTATATGCATTAAATAAACATAGCCTGTGCTTCACCAGGCCTTTTGTTCGACAGCAGTTCCTGTGTCTCCATGAGTGTCACGGGAGGGAGAGAAGCATGCGAGTCAACGGTATGATAAACCCACAAGAGCTTTCAGTATTCTCAGATGGATGTTCGGTTGAGTGCGAGACAGAGCCGCCATTACCGAACAGCAGCCGACAGTGATAGCACTCCATGCTCCTTTTCATGCTCGCTGCTATGCCACAGGGGGAAAAAAAAAAAAAAGACATTCAGGTTTCCACAGCGTTGAATGCGGCAGTGAATTAAACGGCATGAGGCTGCTGGTTTTAACTACCATCAAGACTGAAAAGAATTAGCGCGGCAGTCAGCTTTTTTCCTGTGCCGCGAATCCACACTGCGAGGGCGGCTGAGCAGTCGTGCCCGTGCTTTATCTGTGAAATATATTAACGCATATACCACTAATGTCTGAATTCTAAACGTTGATATGATATCTTTCTCCGTTCATACGTCGGTATTGTACCTCTAGACAAAAGAGCATCACAGCAATAATAGAGGAGATGTATTGTAGGCCCCCCACTGATATGGCAGTGGGTATATGCCCTTGTACTGCGTACTGATTAACAAATGGAACAGTCATGCAACAGGAGAACCCTGTAGAGGCTTGAACAACCAAGTTAAAGTGGCTTAAAAGTGGCATGGAGAGGCTGTGGTTCTTCTATATGGAGAGCTATATATTCCCTTGCCAAAAAGGCAGTGGGACATTTTGGATTATTGTAGAAAAAAAAATGTTATCATACTTGTGTATGTTTTGTCCAGCGAGATAATATTCACAGAGTCTGTATATTCAAAAAACATGTATTTTAGAGGGGCGGGTAGAGCAGGTCGGCTAGTGATCGCTGGTTCAAATCCCAGCTCCCCGGGGCAAAGCTGAGCTGCATGTGGAAGTGTCCTTGGCCGAGAAACTGAACCCCAACTTGCTCCTGATGTGCTGTTGGCACCTTGCATGACAGCCTCTGCCATCAGTGAGGGCCCCGCGATGAGCTGGCGACTTGTCCAGGGTGTACCCTGCCCTCTGGGGGTTTCCTCTGTGGCTGTATGGATCCCGAACATCCAGGCCAAGACTTCCTTTGAAAGCTAATAAAAAGCTAAATCTTTCTTGATTTTATATTATCAGCTATCTTTTTTATAGAAATTAGGCTAGTCTCCAACCACCCGGTGATACTGATACTGACTGTTAGCTTGTGGGTCATAGTAGCTAGATAGCTAGCAGGGCAATATCATTTTCTTACATTTGCAAAGAATGTGGTTGAGGTCTTTTTACACAGAATTTGGATCAGTTTTGGGGTTCTGCTCCAAAGTAGCCAAATCTATGTACTGTTTATGTTTACACCCCTAGGTTTCACACATTCTGCCCAGCACAACCATGAACATCTGTTAGTGACCCCCAAGCAATTCCACTACAGTCAGCGATGGGTTAAGTGCCATGTTAAAAAGTAATGCAATCTTTGGTTATCAGATCACACAAACTGTTATGAGATTACAGTAATCTTTTATTCCCTCTATCCCTCAAATTACTGGCCGCGTTGCCCATCAGTTCTGGCCGCCGTGCCATTCCCGGTGTCAGCTCTGTTGTCAGCCAGCTCTCTCAGTAAGTAGGGCTGATAATGTCTGCTGCAGATAACAACGGAGGGATTCCCTGAGCTGGTGTCTCTCATGCTTTCCCAGTCCATTAGCCAGCCATGCTGCCTGTGTGGCTGACAAATGACTGAATTAGATCTGAGTGTCATTCGATGGGGAAAAATATCTTTCCTCTCTCCTTCTAGATCCTTGACACATGCTCTCTTCCTCTGCTGTGTCTGAGTTGCACACTCTCCCCGTGATGTTTCTCCGCCTGTGAAGTCTGATTCTTCAGTACATCGTTTCCTCTCGCTTTTTCCTCATCCAAGAATTTCCTCATTTCATGACACAAGGCCATGCCACTTTTCTTCTCCGTGTGTGATTACATATCCTATTATTCTTTCTTTACTTGGTGCAAACTTGTTTTTTGTGAGATGCTGGGCTCATGATGAAAGACTTCCAGGGATAGATTTATTGCATTTTTACACACACACAATTTCACAGTATATCGTTCTTAAGTTGGTCACTGTGTCAGATAAGGCCATTATTGAGCTATTTATTCTTGCCATGTCTTGGCCACGAGACTTCGCAGACTACATATTGGTACCCGACCTTTCATGGATTGCTTTCACGACAGGGAAAACATGCTCGGGACGACTTCTGGGAACAACAATGAAAACGACAGTTGTGCGTATGATGCTGGCCGTCTCATATTCAGAGGAGCCTGAAAAAGAAAGAAGTAACCTTTTCTCTGTTTCAGAGTTCCTCCTTGGATCACCGACAACATCATTGAACTTTGTCCTCCTTTCAGCCAAAATTTTAAACATGTCGTGGAATGCAAAATGATTCTAACATGCTACTGCTTTTGTCAGGATGTCGTGAGGTGTTCCAGATGTGGTGTCCGTTTTCATCCACGTCGACACTGTACAGAACGATCGATCGACGTGCCAGACACCCGGTGTGTTGTCGTGTGAACCTGGCAAGTTGATGATTCAAGATAAAATAGCCAATAGAAAACACAGATGATTCACGCCACAAGAGTGAGTGATTACCATTCATATAAATGTGTCAATACTTAAATGTACCTTCCGTAACTTATGCCGTTGGTTGGCTCTGATTTATCTTCACTCCTGTTTATCAACCCGACTGCGGCAGGGATCCACAGATCTGACCCCCACTGTCACTGGTTTATGTGCTGTAATGCTGACCACTGACTGGACTGTTGGGTAGAGGACGGAAGAAATGAGAGCTGAGAGTTGAACTGTCGTTTGCCATCGTTTGCCAACATTATCTTACGGCTAATGTACAGGACAGAGATCTGGCTGTTTGGGGAATACACGCTGCGTGAGTTACCCCCAATAAACATGAATGAACAATTTCCTTGTAGCGAATACACCATTCAACAATCATCACTGCAGATGGAAGTCCATTTGTCTGTAGTGACTCACAAATGTCAGTACACGCCACAAAAAATATATCAGAAACATTTTGACGTTTTGAGGCGTTTCAACACAGAACTCCTACACATAACATACGTAACCTACAACATCTTTATTATTGACGGTCATTGACGGTCCAATTCTTCTAGCGTGACAGATGCTTTCAAAAGAAGGTTTTGGTGGTTGAAGCTGGGGAGAGACCCAAAGACTACAAAACTGTGCAAACAATTCAGCCTGCAGCTTTCTCTTTGACTATAGACAAAAGTATTCACATAGCCACCTCAGCTGTCTAAACTCTTACTGGTGCCACTCTGTATATCCCAAACTTTTAATTACATTTGATGAGCTGCCATAAAAATCCAATTTCCCTCAGTTGTCTGCAGGCCCCTTCTTATTGCTCTGGCACAGGAGACCTCGCATTGCACATGGACTACAAACATCCACCTGACCGAGCAGTAGGGGACTCACTCAAAAACCTCTCCCATCTTTGTGTCCCACTGCTGTGCACTCTTTCCTCAAGATGTCTTCCCCTCTCTGCACCACTTTGATTCAGTTCTCCGTGCACTTTCTCCCAGCATTTGAAACCCCGCGTACGCCTCTATCAAGTCCTCTCATCTCCCGTACATTTCTGCCCATCTCTCTCTCTCTCGCTCTCTCTCTCTCTCCATCCTTTACACAGATCTCTCGCTCTCCTCTGGCCCAGACGAAAATACGGTTCATTACATTTTTAATGTTGTTTTGTAATTGCTTGGCACTCTCAACATGTAAGAGCAAATAATGTTTCGGAGCGTCCGTTTACATTTTGGTGCGCTGGGATCTCAATCAGCCCTCTGTAAGCGTTAAACGAAACATGATTTATTTTCATCCATGCTGACTGCAAGCTGTGAGTATCACTGGGGCTGAAGGAGCTCTTAATGCTGGATGTTAGAAGACATGTGGAGATTACGCCATTCTGCAGAAAAGAATGTTCTGTTTGTGCATCCATTTTGTGTATTTTAAAATGCCACATGCTGCGACGCTGTATGTTGTGCTTTATGCAGAGCTGAGGCATGCAAAGAACGTTTAATGCTCCCGGCCTTATTCCTTCCATGAGTGACAGTATAGCTGTTTTATTCTTGCTTCAGTTTTCATCGCCTCCATATCGATTTTGCCTTTCGCTGCCAACAAGTCTCCCCCACAGCTCGTCAGGGTCAGCATTAGACTGCACATTATCTCAATATTGCTTTGCCTGGGAGACATGGCCTGTGAACAAACGCATGAAGGGGGGGAGAAATCAAAGGTTTTTTGGTAGAATTATGTGCACCAGCAGAGAGAGAGATTTTTTTTACTCTACAAACAGGTCCACGCTGTGCTGTTATTTTAAATGTAAAAAGAAAGCAAATATAATGGTGAGTCTTGGTGAGATCCAATTACCCATTCCTTTGCAAAACCGTTAACACCTCAGAATTATGTGACACATTAAGACACAAACACCGAAAGTAGAAAAAAACAAAAGCAATTTTAGACTGCTGGGCAACCAGCAAGAGCAAGCTACAATTTTAAGCATTCAACAGATATAATCCCTGCCACGCCTTTAACACACATGAACACACACTGCCTGACCACACAGACACAGACAGCCCTGTAGCTGTCTTTGCTTTTTTTGTCTAATAAATAAATACGACTTATAAATACAAGCAGAACAGAAGAAAAAGAAAATAGGCTGTCTGCTGTGACTCTGGTCTATGGCTCAGGGGGCTATGTGCTTTGTGCTAATGTTAACCGCTACAAAAGTGTGTTGCCACAGCAGTTCTTTTTATTGGGCTCAGGTGCTTTGTGCTATGAGCTAATTGCTTAGCAGCTGAATGACAGTCTTTCACTGCTGCTGTGGCTCATTCGTTCTTTGGCTTGGGTGCTGTGTGCATTGTGCTAGTGAGTTAGCTTGCTGCAGAGCAACAGGCTCAGGGGCTGTGCATTGTGAGTGCAGCATGGCGTTGTCATTGCTAACCATATCTGATTACGTTATGTCTCACTCATGAGAAAAGGACACCTTATAATCATAATGAATGCTAACAACAAACTTGGCTATTGCTAGTACTCACCGCTGTCCAGCCAGCATGTTAGTATTGGGAAATTTTGGCTGCACTTTCTCTGCTGTTCTATTGCCAGTAGCCCGCTGATAGCTTTAACCATACATCCACCTAGCCTTCTGGAAGAGACAGGCGAGTAGCCTGTCCAGTGTTTTCATACTGGCCAAATTAGACGATTAAATGATTTCTGGAACGTAACAAATGAAGTTTGCATCAAGGGTACTTCGAGAATTCAGCTACAGCCAGGATTTGTTAGCTTACTTTGGCATAAAGATTGGAAAAACAGTGATAAGACTAGCCCAAAGCAAAACATACCTATCAAACCATCCAAAGCTCAGTAATGGACACGGTTGTTGTTAAACCCAAATTGTGGTTTTAAGGAGGGCGTTATGTGTCTGACTATTTCTTGGGTGGACACAGAGAAGTAACCTGGAAATGACAGCACACAGTCATGACAAAACAGCTAGGCTAACAAGCTAATTAACGGACTTGTTTTCTTTTAAACAGCCAGACTAGCTGTTCCCACTGTTTTCAGTCTTTATGCTAAGGTACACTAAGTGGCTGCTACTGCCAGCTCTCAGCAAGAAAGGGATTCTCCCAAAATGTCCAGCTTTTACTTTAACAAGGCCTGGGGACAATGAGTTTTTGCTGAAGATGTAAAACTCTGAAACAGTTGACAAAACATTTTATAAAGTCTTAAAAAGGGGGGGGCAGTATTCCTCTCCAATTTGCCATTTACTTGTGCAAAATGCGCAATGCATAGTATTTGTAATATCAGCTTACAAATAGAAAAGAGAAAGGCTGAGGCTAAAAAGATCCATGCATGACACTGATGTCAAAACAAAGCAAACTGCTCCCCATGTCTCTCCTATCTACCAACCTGCGGAAGCCGAGCGCCTTAGCAAAAAAACAGCTCCTCCTACCTGTCAAAACACAAAGCTGCTCGGTAAGCCCACAAGATTTCACACAGGAGCCGAGCTCTCGCTGCTTTGTGGTGGGACAAATCTGCCTTTCTTCTCACTTCAGCGAGCACTTTGAAATACCCAGCCCCAAACAAACTGATGCGATGCAGACAGAGGAGGAAGACAACTGGAGCAAGGCACAGGAGGAGGAGGAAGGAGCGAAAGATACGAGGCAAAGCACGAAAATCTGTAAATAGAAGCAGAGGAGAAAGTCAAACCAGTAAAGAGAGAGGTCAGATGGAAACAAAACAAGAAGAAGTAGAGATCAGCACTCGACAGCTGCAACTGTAAGCCACCCTCCACTAGCACACACACACACGCTTTGTAATAAATGTCCTTATTACAAATAACTTCAGTCAAGATCTTCATCTCTAATTGGTCCTCCTCGAGATAAAAATGCAAGAATAGACACACTTCAGTGTGCACCGAGTGAACGATGTAAATGCTTGCCAATTATATACCGAAATGAATGTGCAATGATGAGAGGAATAATGAAGAGGAAAGACAAATAAAGGGTAAGATTAAATAAAGATAAAGACAGCATGGAAGGAAGACAAACAGATGATCAGCGGGTGTGTTGAACTGTTAACAAGTCTAAACTGATTTCTCTTTCTTCTCTCAACAGCATTTTTTTTTGCACTGATAATCGTCAAACCTACTGTAAACATCTTGTACCCGACAAATCGAGCGCTGCTTCTCAAATTGACGGTAAAAGTTCCATTGGCATAAGTCTTCAGACATCATAAAAGCTGCCAAGTCTTTGCTTTCACTCACTTACTGCAGGTCTGGGGAAGCCTCTATAGACGTTTTCTTGGGACAGGCATCATTTCAAGTAGATGATTGACGAGTGATATGAGACATCTGTCTGAGACATCAACATGAACCCTTCATACTGAATAAATGTGGCAGTCACAATGCTTTCCTTTGTGAGCCACAAGCACACACAAATTA
This sequence comes from Acanthopagrus latus, assembly GCF_904848185.1. Lineage (NCBI taxonomy): Eukaryota > Metazoa > Chordata > Actinopteri > Spariformes > Sparidae > Acanthopagrus > Acanthopagrus latus. Next base: position 8,254,187 of record NC_051052.1, on the reverse strand, counting down.
TTGCACCAAAGTCCCCATGATTGTTGCAGCAGTATACTCGCAGAATCGAGCTTCTGTCATTTTATACCTACAACGCTCATCATGTGGGGGAAATAAGTCAGTTTGTTTTTGTGAGGAGTGAGATGAGAAGAGTGATGCCGCACTAGTGTCAAAATGCGAAGCTGACTGAGAAAAGTAGGGAGCAAAGCATGTCCGTCCAAAAGTAACTAAGGGGCTGTCTATATGACACCAGTATGACACATCTGGGTAAAATTGGGAATAAAATAACAATGGTGGACTATCAATTTTTGCTTGTGCTGCTGACTCAAATGAGTTTATTAATGCTTCTGCAGCTGTCCTGATGTGACGGCTCACCGCTCTATAGAAGAAGTTTGTATGGAGGCGTTATTCTGTGGTGTTTGATCACCTGCAATCTGGATATACAGGTGTACTACTATACTGAGGCAAGCTAATTGTCTCTTAGCTTTAGCCTTCATTTTACACAGGTCCCACTGATACTTATCTTTTCATATAACTCGAGGCAAGAAAGTGGATAAGCATATTTCCCTACTTTGTTGGGGGGGGGGGGGTTTCAGAGGCAGCAGGTCATTTCATCATCTTCACCACCCCAAGTCTGCTGGGCCCAGCACAAAACTTCAGCTGATTTCAAGAAAAGCATGCGCTCCAGGAGGAATTTGGAGGGTTTAAGTTGGATTTGTAAAGTGAGTGGTCAGTCACACCGGGGGGGGTCTTCTCTCCAAGACTAAACCGTTCCGCATCCCAGCTCCAACTGCCCACAAACACCATAGGCAAGGCGCAAGAAATAAACTGAGAGAAATTATGTTTCCTGGATTCTACTGGCCGTATTAGTCACATGCAAATGGGGCCTGGTGCAGGCAGCGGAGCAGCTGATGTGAGAAGACACTGCATCCTGATCTCACGCGGAATTGGCACGCGGTTGGATTAAATTAACGTCACATTCCTTTGTCTGATATGGACAAGAAGTGTACCATGAGGTGACGCTTTAACAATAAATCAAGCGAAAGCATGACTAAAACCTTACCCTCAGATTAGCCAAAACAATTTAACGCAACATTAACCTCAAACACAAAGCTGAAATAAGTGGATTTGTTGGAAGTTGGAATATTATGACAAATAGCGGCATCACTTTTTTACCGTCGATGATGATGATGAAAACTATGAGACTGTGTGGAGCTGGGAAACTGGCTGCGGGACTCACCCATGCAATTAATAGTGGTCACATTAGAAAAGGGAATGATTCAGATGTCTGTGGCCTCTTTCTGAATCCGCCACATCTCGAGTGTACGAGCACAGGTCGCGTCCCTTCTGCTGCATTACACATGCACACGTCCTCAGCATCGCACTGGAAGACGCGGCCCGATGGGAGCGTGGACGCCAGTGCAGGGAATAATCCGGAAGAATCACCTATCACGGGTAAAACTTACATTTTATATGACGTTTCTGTTTATTTCTAATAAAACTCGCCTATGGAGCTGGGAAAACCTGAACGTGCATATACACACATTCTTGTTCAGTCACAATGCAGAAATTCTACACTCCTGTGCGTTTTCCCCTGTCTGTCAATCACGCCCAAAGTGGTATGACAGCTTTTGACCCACTCCAGCGCTGCAGCTCATATAACCAGCCTACTAACTGGGGGATAATAACAGTGAAGCACAAAGCCTATCTTCTACGTGTTAGTGTGCCTCTGTGTGTGAGCATCGGAGTGACTAAGAGGCAGAGAAAGGGGAGAGCGAATGGATGGTGGGGTCACGAGGCTCCGAACATCCACTTAAGTCCTGTGAAAATGAGAATTGTTCGAAGCACTCAAAGAACCCACCTCATGCATCCTTCACCGTTCTGTTTTTTTTTTTTTTTTTTCCCCGGCACTGGCAGCGACTCACACCTGGATTGCCAGTCATTTTATTCCCCCCTCTGTCAGCCAAATAGAATCCTAGACGTCGGAGGCAGGCGCCTGATGATCATTGACATTGAGAGAGCTCTGCTCAGTGACCCCTGCGACCCAGAGCCTTAAATCTCCAAACGAGAAACGGGGAGGGAAAGGAAAAAAAAAAGGGGAGGAGCAGTTTATGATATCGCACTTCAGTGAGCAGCGGAGAAGAGAAAAATAAGTATCAATTTTACGAGGGGCTCTAAATCAGGATGGGTTTGCGGAGACGACTTTATCGTTCAATCTGGCCGCCTGCTCTGGAGGTGTTAGCGAGGTTAGACAAGCGAGCGACGAGCACGCCCGCCTCGCCATAACAATAATCATCTAGCTAAGCCTGCGGCTCACGACCTGTAAATTGATTAAGGAGAGGACGGTGACAGTGAGATTCTCCGCGAGGTTCTCCGAAAGACGCTGCGCGGTGAATCTGCGGGCCTTCATTAGATGGAGTGTCTGTCCGAGCATGCCGAATCCACGGCGTAGATGATGAGAGGGTGTGAGGGGGTAATGGGAAAACTCCAAACTCATTGGCGGTGTTTATACGAGCTGTCTACCATGAAGAGAAGGGCCACGGCCTGCTTTGTCCCGAGATGAATAAAAAAATCATCTTCTCTGTCTGTTTCATTACGGGGAATCATTTCTCCCAAATCAGAGCAGATAAATCATTTAGAGAAGAACGAGGGAGGGTGTGTGTGTGTGTGTGTGTGTTGAGCGATAAAAAGCCTGTGTGTAAGTCCACCTTCTGTATCTGTCCACCCTTGTGTGTGTTCTTGTGTGCAGGTGCGTTACAACATCCATGTTTGTGTATGTGTCTGTTTGTGTGACTGTCAACTTGAGAGTCAACAGACGGCACGAGGAAGCGGATGGTTATTTCTGTATCGGGGGGTTGTGGGGGGGGGGGGGGGTCTTGCCCGAGGAAGCATGATTAAGATGCTGAATCAGACTCCCTGTTCAAACATCACAGCAGAATCATGCAACTTTAACTTCTTCCGACCCGTTGACACAAACAAGTAAGACATGACTCCATTCAACATTAATCAGCCCCTCCAGGAAACTCCAGGATGCTGCCACGGAGGACTTGTTTATGCGAGATAAACAGTTTCCACGCAATTATTGCACGGCCTTGCAATTTTGGCCCATCTTTCTACAGCAAAAGTCATCACAGAAAGAATGACGAGGGCGACAGCTCATTGATGAAAAAGGTTGCTCGTTTTTAGAAAATGTGTATTTACAGGGCAAGAAAAAAAAGACGATGTCGGCTGCAAACAAGGAAACAATCCAATTTTCGAGTAGTTTTCATCGTACTTTTGTATTCAGGATGTTTGTCAGAGGGCTCTGTCCTTAGAATCCAAGGGTGCCATTTTACAGCTAGTTTTAAAATACACATATGGTGAACCAAGCTATTGTCTGCCAAGTGATACAGAGGTATTCGCTGTTACAACACCAGACTAAAGAGCAGTTCCTTTCCTCAGGCTGAGGCGGCTGTGGCTCGGGGTAGAGCCAGCGTCTCGTTATCAGAAGGTTGCTGGTTAGTTTCCCCTGGTCTGCACGTCAACTTGTCTATGGGCAAGATACTGAACCGTAAACTGCTCCTGATGTGCTGGTCGGCACCTTGCACAGTAGCCACCACCATCAGTGTATCAATGTCTGTATCAATTATTGTTTTTGGTCAAAAGCGTCTGCTAAATGCCCTAAATGCTCAAAAAGATGTTTCTTGTGTGTGGCATATAGGGACGACAGCTTGCAAGTTGCAGTTGTGCAAGCATGTGTTGTAGAAAAACAAATAAATGAACCTTGGACCTTAAATACTCAAAGTACTGCTATTGCGTTTCACTAAGTGTCTGTGAGAGAATGCAATCGTCCTGACAGATCCGGAAGAAGCAGGAAAGGACTCAAAGGAAAGATCAACACAAAACAATTTACAAATCAAACTATTCGACTGACGTTTTATGGCTAGCGATGTAACTTGAGTGGCCCATCACTTTGGTCCAGTCTGTATTATCTCAAGAAATGTATGGTTTCTTACTGAGTTTTTCTCTAACACCATCATAAGGTTGTTTTTTAGTCAGAATGCAGTCACACCATCACACCATCCTGGGACTGCATTTTGGTTGCCAATTTCTGTGAATTCTGCACTACCGTGAGCATTTTTGTCCAATCAACACAACTTTTTCGGCAAATTTGACCAATCACCATAATGATGCTGTGCTGAGGCGAGAGCTGAGAACCGATCTACACAAAACGGGTGTTGGAAATTGCAACATCACTTCTGGAGGGAATGAAAATGTGTCAACAACTACTGGATGGATTGCCATGCAATTGTGTGTAGATGCTGACATCGCGTACATGAATCCCGTTGGCTTTGTTGATCACCTGACTGCACGACTGGCATTCAACTGATCTAACAAGAACACTTTGGATACGCCGGACGTAGAGTAAAATTAGCGCAGAAATTCTGGAGGCTTGCCCAAAAAAACATTTTGTGAGGTCAATTATTATTTTTACCTTTTCCCACTAAATTCTGCTGACTTCATCCGTGACTCCAACTGGACGTTTGTGCCAAATCGGAAGAAATTCCCTCAAGGCATTCCTAAGATATCGCGTTCCCAGGAAAGGGACTGACAACCTGAAAACATAACGCCTCCGGCTATCGCTGGCATGGAAGTGTAACAATGAAAATTTGTCTGCAAAGAAAGTCAGATAAAGGATGAACAATGCAGCTCTGATGGACAGAACCGAGAACCCTCATGCTCAGAGAAGCCAGGAGGCAAAGACTGGAGTCCATGCTGACATCAGAGCCTGCACTGGCATATGGAGCAGACTGTGGCCTCCTCACGCTTCCTGTGTTCCTGAACTGACAGGTTCTGCTGCCCCGCCGGTGAACTCTTACAACTGCCCCATTTCTCTACACAGATACAGGGAGTGTACTGTAAAATTACATGATCCTGCAGTATTTAATTGTTAGAGACTGAGGGAGGATGTTCCCTCTTGCTCGTCACAACCTGTCTCATTATTTCTCACACTCTCTTTGTCATGCAGTAGCTTTCTGGAGGGAGCGAGTGCAATCACTAATCACACAATGCTGTTCTCTCCTACACTTTACCTTGCTGCGAGTCCAAAGTGGATATTACCCCGGAAATTGCCTTGTTACAAATTTTATACCATCATTTACATGTCTCAAAGTTTCGGCTGTTCTGTTGAACATATCTGAAAGATGTAATCTTCTTTATTCAACTATGTAGCTCTTTTTATTACCCATGCTTGTCATCATGGCAATCTTGGTTAATTAAGAAGTTGTGACTTTGATTCATTTGAGTTAAAGATTTCAACTTGTATCAGATGTATTGCTTCTGAAATTGTGTACAGACATTCATGGTCAGAAGAAGATTATTCCTAATGATTTGGTTACCTTACCTCTAGTACTTACAAGGTGAAATTTTCGGTGACAGATCTTGACATTTCTAGCTCACGTCATGCCTTTTGAGCTTCATCTATCCATATCATTTAATTTCTCCCGAATGTTTCAAATCCTTATCCTGACTGTCAGAATATCTAATCTTTGTACATTTTCTTTTTTTTATCATTCATATCAAGCTGTGTAGATACATCTGTGATTACCATTTGAGAATTACCCCAGAATCACGAGCCTTTGATTTTGCACTGAAACCTTCCAACCTCCCGGGTTGTTCCGCATGCTTGGCACAGCTGGAATCATAAAAAATGCATCCAGTGTATGTTCATCCCAAGCGGCTACCACCATGGCTGAGTGGAGATAGCAAAGCAGGAGAGCCGTGAGATGCCCATCATCTAATAGCCACTAAATGATAGCTCTGAGAAAACTCTGATTGTCTGTGCAAAGAATGAATTAGTCTCTTTAGTCACCATGACCATATTTCGCTCCAATCTACATTTGATCCTATTTACTATTTATTTATTTATGGATGACTTGTCTATCCCCCTCTTAATCAAGCATTCACCCAACCAGCTGAAGCAAACTGGCTTTCACAAGTGTTCGAGCACATGGCCAGAGACTATGCATTCTTTATTCAGAGCTTTGAGGAATCAATAATGATCCAGTGATATCCACTGAGTTGAAATGCCGAGGCAAGGGCTGAGAACCGAATCGATTCAGCCCCTTCCAAAATCTGTTAGCAAAGAGGAGCTGAAAGCAGAGGTGCATGCCGAGCATGCAAGTCAGGGGAACCCAAAGTTATTACATTTAATCATGAATGGACCGCGGTAGTTTGTGCTAAATTCCACAGCGATCCACTCTATATCACAGAAGTCAACCTGCAGATAGCACTAGAAGAAAACTGAGGTGATCGACACCAACACTGGGATTTATCCTCTGGGGAGCATGACAATACATCCAATAGAACTTCTGGTATTTCAGTGCATAAATGAGAAATCAGAATGAGAATCTATCAGAATCAGAACACTATATTAATTGTTTAAATGTTTACCTGCTGGTGGAGCTAGACGAAATGGGTTTCACAGACGCCAGTAGGATTCTTCCTCTGTGCACCAAGACAACCCGAGTTTGGACTTGGCTGTTTCTTTTCAGGAAGCACTTTTTGGGGGTTATCAGTGGGAGGCTGCTCCACACATATTTCAGTTCATGAGGAAAATGTTTGTCCTGGAACAGCAAAGAATACAGAAAAAATGTTCACTGATGGAATTTTTTTGAATGTGCTCTCTGCCTAGAAAGATAACATTGCCAACACACAGTGGACAGACAACGGTTTGCATCAGCAGACCAGATCCAAGTTGGATCCCATGACTATTTTTAAACTGACCACAGCTGCTATGCACCAAACTGTGTCGATTCCTCCCCTCCCATATTTACCCAGTGACCACACTGCAGTGCACTGTGGTCCAAAAAGCGTTGTTCCCATAGAGCGCCACTCTCCTTCATAACATAACCTCCTGTGCAGTTATGTTAGTAAAGTCTATACCGTGAGATGCCGTCTGCTGGCCTCGTTCATGTAAAGCTCAGTCCTTGAATCGGCCATTTTGGTGGACACCACACACGGAAGGAAGCACAATCTTTATCTGTTTGTATCAGGTGGTAATATTATTTGTTAGCATTATTTAACTGTTAGAACAACGGGTGCCAGTACTGAGGGACTTTACTTGACCTATTGTCTTGGGTGCTTCATGGGAGGGTGTTTAGCTCGCTGCATACAGTATCCACCATATCTATGCAAACATGTAGAGAAGGCAGCAGAACCATTATGAAACAGACATCTGTAAAACTTTTGGCAGTGCACCTCAAGCTACAAAACAAGGTCGAGTGTGAGTTTTCAGATCCATGGAGGTTTAATGGTTGCAAAACTTTTCCTTGAGCAGAGAAAACTCCCCGGAGGGAAACTGTACTGCACATGTTCTGTAAAACCATGAAGCAAACTTGGAAGAATCCTTCTCTCGGCGTATTAGCCAGGCAAGCAATTCTCACTGGACTGAACGGACGCCATCATCCCCGTTTACTGTCTAGTTTTACTTAAATTTTATGGAGGAGACAAGTCCGGTGTGTTACACGTGCAGAGTGGTCCCCCAGGTATGGATGGCCAAGAGAGGAATAGAAGGCCTGGTGTTAATTAGAAACAATCTGTCTGAAATTGTTTCTCAGGACAATATAACTTTACAAAGGAAAAAACAGTGGCACAAAAAGACGTTTGAGCGCTCCCTGTAAATTTCTCAAATGCGGCTTTTCTTGGAGCAGCTCGTGTCTCAGGGTAGCAGAGCTTCTCTTAGCTCTACCCATTACAAACACAGCTTAAAAACTACAATTAAAATCATAGAAAAAAATATTGATGAGAGGTTTTTCTTTTTAGCTCCTTAGCTCAGTAATTTTAAAGGGACAGTTCACCCCATAATAACAGACAAAAGCACCAACTAAGCTGGCTTAAGTTAAATAGCCTCTTGTCTTTGAGTGGAAAATTTCTTCCTTCTGCAAAGGTGATACAGTTTGCAGGTGTAGTTCTGTGAAAAGAAAACAGTTCCTACATTTAACTGCCCACAACAAGATCTGGAAATATGCTGAGTGATTGCATAATTTCCAGAAAAGGGAAGATGCTGATGAGTTCTTTGAGTGCCACAGGCCGCATGCTAATATATTTGAGTGAAGTCAGACATCCTCAGGGCTAGGGATGTATACCAAGGACCGGTACTTTTCGCTACTGGCTCCTAATTGGATCGGTACCGGGGTACCGTTAAGATTCTGGACAAATAGTGCTGTTATCTGTGGTTTGTTTGTTTGTTTGTTTTACTTTTTTATGATTTTTTTTATCGGTATGTGACATAGATGTTTTTTGAAGGTCTACCCAACTGTAATGATTACAAACAACAACAAACTCCGTGACTTGACGTCGCAGAAACGAAACCGGGTGCCCCTGCCACGGTGCTGCAGTCTTTAGTTAGCTGGGCTGCTAACTTTACTCGCTTTGTTACAGCAATTAAACACACCGCACTTTATCTTCACACTATGCGCGCTCATAGGGTCTGGTGATGTCGCTTACCCCGAGGTTCCACTGGATACTGTCCGCTGCGTTACGGCTCCGATCCGGTTTTGCTCCGCCGTCCGCCACCAGTTGCATTTTGAGTCGTTCACGGCGCAGTGACGTCACGGTGGACAGCTGGCGTTGCAAGGCCGAAGAGTTTCCGCGATAATCACATAATCACTCACGACCGCAGTTATAGGTTATGTTATAAAAACAACAGCAGGAAGTGTTCCCAACCGAAGGCTTAGCAGAAGAGCTTGTGTTTGTCCCCTTTTTTTGAGATTTGTGTGCTGGTGTCAACACGGAGCGTTTTAATTTGAAAAGTAACCGGATGTTATGTTGTCATTTCGGTGCTTGACTTCCTGTCTGCTCGGCGCTGAATTCACCTGAATTGCTGCGTCGTGCTCCGGCATCTGCTAGATAAAGAAGTAGTGGTTATCTGCTCCAGAGTATTTGTAATTGCATAGATTCTGTTCTGTTGCAGCTTTATTATTACCTTGTGGTAATAAAAAGAAGGTTGAATATTTTAACATCTTGTAAAGTCTTTACTTTTTTACACAAATTGTACATGTAGTATCAATAAGAGTGTTGATAAGTATTGGTACCAATAAGGGGCATTGGTATCAGTATTGATAAAATCCTAACAATATACATCCCTACTCACGGCTGTTATCTCCAAACTCAGTCTAAAGGGATACACAGCACTGCAGATAAGTAGAAAAATACAGTATGTACTTTCTCATGGCGTATTATGGTAAAGACTGTAGATTTACCGCAGTGGGCGGACATTTTGGAGGAAAAAAGTGAAGTTACTTCCAACTGAGTAGGACCTACATCAGAAGCCGCCCACAGTATATAACACATAAATTCGCTTTGATGATGCACATTAATGTATGCACCCTATTCCCTTCTGCATGGATATAAAATTCACGCGCTGTTGTCTTTGTATGGTCCTCACACATGTAAAAAGGTGCAGGCGCCCACACACATTTTCATACATACACTCCGGAGGGATAATAACGGCAGATTAGAGAAAGCACAGGCAGCAACAGAGAGCTGCTTCATTACTGGTGGCATTTAGCGGGAGACCCCTGCACCTTACCCAAGACAAATGCCAGTGTGCGGCACACGGTACCACCTATTATATACTGACATCTGTGGAAAGGTTAATACAGTCCTTAAGTGGAGGAGATGCCCGGCAGCTTTGGGTGGCTTCGGTTTCCGCCACTTTCCACTGGTCCGTGAGGTGTGAAAGGTAAAATGAAGGTGCATGTGCAGACTCAGTATCATCCGAGCCTGTTTGTTAAGGTTGCATGACAGCACCTGCGTGTGTGTGTGTGTGTGTGTGCAGGTTTTTTTTAATTTTCAAAACAAACCAAAAAAAAGCATGGAGGCATGGAAGGGAAAGTTCTAAATGTGTAGGTGAGAATAAAATAAGCAACACACCTAAAAGGGAGGGGAAAAAAAAACAGATGACAAGCAACAGTGCAGCTTAATTGGAGAACAGATTCTGAGCTCCGTAAGAAAGAATAGGGCGTCAACGGGTGGGAAGAAGAAATTAAAGAAAAATAAAGTGCGGAAGAAATGGATGCACGCTGGAGGGACACTTTCTAGGTGTGTTGAGAGGAGAGGAGGAGGAAAAAAAATATTGGATTTTTACAACCACAGAAATACTGGATTGGCCCTGCATGCGCTTATGGTCAATCACTTTATCAGAGATTCAGACCTGGGAGTATGTGATTAAAGAGTCTTTTATCGCCGCACCTTAATCACATATTGACATATGTCACATTCTTGCCCATTCTTTCTAAGTCAGTTCAACTCTGTTCAGTTCACACACACAGCTCAGCAGCCATCCAGAAGAAAAAATATGGAGGTGAAGTGTTTATTTTTTTTCTTTTTTCTTTTTTTTTTCTTTTTTTTGGCTTTGTTGAATATCTGGCTTTTTCTCTTTTATTGCATCTGACCTGCACAACAAAATGGAACATATATCAATGGCTCTATTATCTACTCGGTCGTAAAGCGGCCAAAGTGTCATTGTCAGTTTCAGACCAAGTCGGTTGTCATTTTCATGCCCACAGTGTGTGTAAATAACAAATGTACTCAGCCTCTGGGCGTGTTGGTCTCAAACTGAGGTGTGGTCACTGATGCGCATTTCTGTCTTTAGGCAGCAGAAAGTAGACAGCGCCATAGACCAACAAACAGCTGGCCTCACATCAATACAACTAAAAGCGGTAGTAGTAATCTTGACAGGACAGAGGAAACAGAATTCAACTTTTATCCTCTGAGATAAATATTTTCAGATAAGGATCTCCAGATTTATAAAGAGGAAGGCTGCTTTACCCCAGACTATTCAAAAAAGTGACCTTTTGAAGCGCAGAAGAGAACAGAACATTGGATTGTACCCTCATAACTAACTGATACTGCCGGGGAGCCCGGAGTTTTAAATAATCAATTAAGTTTATCGATGAAGTTTCAGTGAAAAGCAGTGTGTGAGACCCTAGTGGGAATGGGAGATGACACCGATTGGTTTAATTTATGCTACGCCCAAAATCCACCCTTTCACTTGCAAATGGTGCAAGTGGGTTAAGTTGCATGTAGGAGGGGGGGGGGGAGTTGAAAAGTTCTCTATTTCTGCCTTAAGTTTAATTCTGACTGTGAGACATTAACTTCAAATAGAATAGTTCTACATTGGGGTAATGTCAGTTTAACTTGCGGAAAGGATCTCACTTGCCTCTCCCCACCACTGATTTATACACTGTGTAGCCTGGTGCCACTTGAATCTCAACTGAAACCCAAGTTCTAAGATCACCAACATGCAGAGTTATTCCCTGTGGTTTCATCGCAGCCATTTCCCAAGCTAATGAAGCTATCAGGGACCAGTTTTACAAAGCACTAAATGTCAAATGCTAATTTTCGCCCGGCCAACTTGTGGAGTTTATAAAGTCAAACTGCTGCACCGTGGGTAGGGAACAGTGGGAATATGTTGCTCAAGCTGTTCGGCAAAAAATACATTCAGATGTAGTTTTTGACTTAAATGTGTGGGCTGTTGGCTCTGCAAGATTTTTTAGCAGGTGGCTGTTGTTGGAACACAGGGGCGAAGTTGCTCTGTGTGATGACGGCCTCCAAACGCTTTCTTGGAAACTCCACTCACATGGGGTCTGGATCTATATGCTCGAATCTGGATTTGGCAACTCATGAAAAGTGGTATCAGGCTCCTCTTCAGCCACCCTCCTCGCTTCTTTTGCTCCTTCGCCTCGGTGTCACTCGGAATCAACTGTAGCAGCACAACACGTCCTCCCCAGGGATATATATAGTTTTAAAAAAGGCAAAACCTGCAGAGCCCTTCCCTTGTTTTCTTTGTCTTTTTAAACACAAAATGCTGTCTTTTGGTGTACACATGAGGACAGTGAATCAAAGAAAACATGGCTGTAGGTGAAAGATTAAATTAAATTAGGGGTTTCCAGCTTACTGCCTCAGGGTAAGGTAGCCTCTGGAGGCAGTTTTTTGATATATTTTTTTAAAATGTCACGACTTTTGTTGTTAGATGTCATCTGTGGCCTCCGTTAGCACGGCTTTGAAGGGCTGGGTGTTGAAAGAGAATATGTGTGGGATGAGAGCTGTTAATGAAAGAGGAAAGAGAATTCCTAATCCAGTGGAATGTGAGTGCTTCATCATCTGGGCGTCTTTGAAGGATCCAAAAAGATTAATATGGTGTGTGTGTGTGTGTGTGTGTGTGTGTGTGTGTGGGCGCGGTACACTGGCCTTGGTGATGGCTTCAGCGTCAGTAGTGAGTCAAGAGGCGGCATGCTACAGGTGCAGCTAACCTGGTTAACAAGGGGACGCTAACAAGTGATTGTTTAGTGAAAGGAGGATGTGTCTACACGGAGTATGACGCTAAAGCTAGCAGGCGATTAGCTTAGCTTAACGGTTAGCGTTCATATGGTTTTCAACTTCTAAGAGAGCTAGCTCTAATAGTTTTGCTGTTTCTCCTAGCTTCCAGTCTTTATGCTAACTCAGACCTAAGCTAACTTCCTGCTTGGTCTAGCTTCATGTTTAGCGAACAGCTTGTGCCAAACCTAAAGGGGCTCTGTGGAACAATATGTAAATATTTACATGTATTAATCTTTTGTTTGTTTGTTTTTTTTTTAATTGGCAAACATGTTTTCTGTCAAAATGTTAAGTCATTTGGTGAAATCTGTTGAAAGGATGTGTTCAAATCCACACATGGTGGGAGGTGGAACGCTCTTTGTCGACGAAAAAACCAGACAAACTGACACTTACAAGTAAGGACATTTACATATATCCTCCTCCACTCTTTCTCTGCTCAGCTAACAGAGGGAAACATTGGTTTTGAAAGGCAGTCCGCTAATGTAAATGTTCCACAGAGCCTCTTTAATAACATTACCCGAACATTAATTTGATATTCTTGCAAAGTAAGGAAAGGCCAGCTGAAAAATGACATGCAGATATTCTTGCGCGCGTGAACGCTAATAGAAATCAGCCTATGTAATTAGATTCCACCTGTGGAAATCAGATATCATACGCCTGTCCAATTAATTTCCTCAAGCTCCTGGATGCGCACAGGATGCTTCTCAGAGCTTTTCCGTGTTTCCTGTTGGTAAATGATCTACCGGGCTGCGAAGGTAACCCTGCCCACCGAACTCGCCCTTTAGAACATGCCTGAGAGGAGAAAAGACTGGCTGGCCTGAATGCGGCGAAATCTTGACAGGAAAAGACATGAATAGCATCCTCGGTCCAGTCTCCCTGCTGCCTCTATCAAGGTGAGAGAGGCAACGGAGTCCCTCAGCAGCATCAGTGGAGCGGCACTCTGGCCGGCAGCGCAACGCCGCCGTCACATGGGGCAGCTCGCAGCTGTGAATGTGTGTCACACAGCATTTAGTGGGGCTGCTGCCGAAAGAGAGGAATGGCGCTCAAACAAACCAATATTAGGAGGGCGAAAAAAAAGCAAGGGAAAGAGTAGCTGATTTTTCCCCTAACTGCCAGGCTGTCCATTTATTCCTGTCCTGTGGCAATGGAGGGGAAGCCAGCTGGCTGGAGACCTCAACAATAAACAAACACAACATTGTCTGGCTCGAACAAACAACCTGCAGTATCCCCAGAGCCAACCTTTTCCTCCCCAGCGATGATGAATATTCTGCCTCCCGCACACTGTCGTTTTTTTCTGCTGGCCGTGGCGGGCTTTTTTGGCTGCGGGGCCGGATATTGATAAAGCTGGAACAGGATTTTCTGCAGTGTGTAATGTGGCTATCGCTCAGCGGTGTGTGAGGAATGCTCTGTGCTGCTGCGGATATAGATATCCAACCTCTAGCTTTGACACACACGGTGACTAAGGTTTACAGTGTGTGTGTGTGTGTGTGTGTGTGTGTGTGGGTAATCACTAATCTCGTGCTGTTTTCTGACCTGTGGGCTGTCCTGTGACGACAGTGCTGCATGTGGACCGTATACATTCACATTTACACGCAGCATAGAGACAAGCTCGCACTGATCTATTTGGGCTATTTACCCATTTTATCCCAGTGTGTGCGCTGCGCTCCATTTCAACCAGCGGTAATGAGCTGTGGCTGGAACCTGCTGCGTGTGTGCATGTGGGTGTCTGTGTGTTTGTGTGTGTGTGTGTGTGTCCATGTTGAGTCACCCAGCACAGCTCAGCATATTGGCACCTAAACCGTGGAGTGTGCTCACGTAGCAAGAGGTCCACTTTTTAGCACTCCTCCTGTGCCTCGTTGAGTACATAAAAATCATATGCAAACACACACACACACACACACACACATGCGCGCGTGTGCATCCATGCACAGATGCACAAATGCAACGCACACTTTCTACACATGCACACAATGTTCCGGCCTTTATTATTTCAGGAGCTCACAGATAGCCCATTCAGCTCAAAGAACCCTGCTCTGCTGCTGGAGGTTATGTAGCAGTAAATAAATCTAATTACAGCGTAAAGCTCCATTTTCACCCATAGCACTGGCTAAAAAGTACTAAAGAGCTAATGTTCTGTATTAGTGCTTCTTTCATTATTAAGTACCCAAATATAAACGTTGCAGTCAACAGGTTTAAAACAGACACAGGGAGCAAAACAGGCCCAACATTCAAGAGCCATAAAAAGAAAAAATACGATAAAACTTACCGTGCAAAAGTCACTAAACATGAGTGCCGAGCTTTCGGAAGAATGCTCTTTATACATCTGAGTAGAAGTGTATAATAGGTGCAGCTTAAACAGCCTGGAAAATCATGTAAAGAGGGCCAGGCAAGACAGAGGGAAAGTGCTGTAGTGACAGAACACTCTGATGCTCATAGTGTCTAGTTCTGAGAACGGTTATGTTCTACATGGAAATTAAGTCAATTGCCGCAGTAGGTAAATGTTGAGTGCAGGTGCAATTCAGCACTCAAATATCAGCAATAAGCTGCAGACTAAAGCCAACATTTACAACATCTTTTGGGGGTAACTGTCGAGACTTTATAATCTAGTGTTTGAAGCTGGACTGAGGAGGTCAGATCGATCACAATAAATTGTCAATCCAACAGTGATATAACAAACTACATGAGGACTGCCTGAATACACTGCAACAGGTGATGTGGCCTCCTGTGTAGATCAAGGAGCGCCACCCACACAGTGCCCTCTTACTGTGTGGGTGAAGCCAGGTAGAAGAATACATGTTGCAGGGAATTTTAAACCAAGCAAGTCACATTTTTTTCACTTGAGGTCACTGCTCCGAACAAAAGAGCCCAATACTCAGTACTGTGAACACTGCACATTTGTTAAGAGCACCAGACTAATATTTGAATGAAACATAACAAATAAATGCATAAAAAATAGTGTTTTAAGTCTCAGTTAGTTTCATTTCACAGTTTGGTTGATTCATGGAACAAATGTTGATACAGCTTATAAAATCAAACAAGACGGAGAGTCTGCAGCCAGGCTGAACGCCCCCATCTTTCTCCAGGAACATTAATTTTTCAGTGGACGGTAAGGGAGTTGTGTGAAGTTGTGTATGGAGTGCGAGCGTCCATGCTTTTCTGTTTCCATCAGACAGATGGCACTGTGATAATACCACGACAACATGAACACTATTAGTGTCAAATGATGACATAGTAGGGCCTTGACAATGGGCAAGGGGTTCACTCTAATTGGAGGGGTGGGGGTGAAACTTGGAATTGGGATCGGGCCAAAGTCTTGGACCAAATCTCTTTTTGACCTGTAAATGGCGTTACGTGTTATGTCGGGAATCAGCGAAGTTATTACAGTTTATCCTGTGGGGCCATGAATGTTTGTACCACATTTTATGCCAAGTCACTGAAAAGCTGGTGAGAAATTTCCCTTGAAAATAAAATTGGAGGTGGAGTCGGGGGATCACCCAAGTCAGGTAGGATTCATCCTCTGGGAGCTATGAATTACAAAATGTGATGGCAATCTACCTGCGACTTGTGGCGGTGTTTCAATCCAAACCAAAGTGGCTCAAAGCTATCACATCTAACAAGCGCTAACGAGAGACAGCCGAGCAGTTCAGGTCTCAGGTCAACAAGTTGCACGCAGACACTTGACCGGTGATGAGTCATCTTCTCACCGGCCGTCTTCCAGGGAAAACACTATTGTCAGTGATTGTGAGCGAACCAGCAGGTGTTTGGACTCCGTCTGCCCTTTCCGACCTGGACTCTGACGTGCCCTCTGCGCTCCGCATTCATAATGCAGCCGATGCCCTCTAATGACGAACATGTAGATCTAATGTGGCACAGCAGTGGCCTTGGACCAAATAAATATTTAAGAACATATTACACTTAATGGCTGAGTGGCTGCTGCGCTGATGAGCCGCCGGAACGCGCGGCGTAACGAGCCGTTAGCCGAGATGTCCTCGCTCTCTTCTTCCCCGCTCTGATCGCCCAGACTGAAACCATTACATTATGCATGAAAGGCAGCGATTGGGAAGCTGCAAATTGCTCCAAAACAGACATGTTGCTTTACTAATGGTTGGATTTATGACACTTAATGGTGTCCGTGCTACCCGCAGTCACTCTCTGAATGGGACATACTGTGTGCAAAAATAGAATTGTAGTAATAATGAAAAATATGGAATTCAATTAAATGATCCTTAGTTGAAATTTGACTCCACCACTTTGACGATTCTTCGATCGGATAATAAGTCAACAAACCCCTAAACAAGATAATGTTTTTACACCAACTGATAACACTTTAGACGATGATTTATTGAAAATACTCTGCCATGGACACTTGTGACTAAAATGGTCCTCATTACTTTGGACTTTTTCCTTCTTGCTCTTCAAACACATTATGAGTTAATTGCCACTTTCCCTTCACAGATAAACCAAAAGCTCCAGATGAGCGAAATTAGACTTCATTTTCCGAGTAAATTGTTGGAATACAGCTGTCCTGAGCGTCTTGCCTTGGCTCGTCTGTTGGCTCGGTTTAACTCACTGCAATACTGCAACCCAGAGTGACGACTAATTGATTTCAGCGTGTTATTTTGGAGAGCAGACATTAGAGGAGACGGCAGAAGACATCCCCCTTCTGTCTCACATTGGCTCTCGCAATTGAAATAAAACATGGAAGATGAAATACATATTTTTCTATTTTTTTTTTTTAGCTTTACAGGCTTAGCTTTCTTGATCCAACTTTGCACTGCCTAAGTTGCCAATGTTGTTTTGTCTTTCATTCCCAATTAAAGTACTGACACCCAACAGAGGGAAACGTTCAGCATTCTGAGAAACGAGTTATTCGCGTCCATGTCTGGAGTTAAACGACAGGATGCATACCGCTCATATCTCTTTGGTAAATGTGGCGCTACAGCCATTAGCTTCAATGAGCACAAAGAAAGAAAAGGGGACAACAGTTAGCCCGGCTCTGCTAAAAGCTGTCACAGCCATTTGTAAGCATGTCACTACAAAGAGGCCTTGGGACAATTTCCCGACTTTAAAAATGGCATAGACAAAGACATTTCAAGCTGCGTTTGTGGCACAAAAGCTTAATGAAAACCTTTGGGACGTCTCCAGCCATCTTTGTGGCCACCAAAACAGGTACAGCAATCTTTTACTAACCCTAACCAGGTGATTTTTGTGCCTAAACCTAACCAGACCGTAAGCACAGCATTGTAATTTTACATCGCCAGCATTTATCATGGTGACTCGGTTGCTACGTTAATCCAAACAGAACTGAAATGTAAAAAAACATTATAGGTGTTGGCTGGTCATATTATGCTGGACTAATTTGGGGCTTGTTGCAGTGAATTCCTGCCAGCCAACCTTTTGATTAAATGAATTAGGAATAACGTATAATTGATAAGCTTTAGAGGTGCTGGAGTGTGCACTGGGATTAGCTGTTTCCCCATTTCTGTGTACTTGTGCCAAGCTAAGCTAACTCTGTGCTGGCCAAAACATATTACTCACTGTATGTACATGAGAGTTTTATCAATATTCTCATCTAACCTATAACGAGAGCGATGCTGTAGCCACATTAACAGACATAAAAACGAGTCTTTGATCACGTCGGAGGGTACGCTGTGCGTATATGTTCTGGTGTCCTGGTGGTGCAGCATTAACTGGACCAGGAATCAAGAGAACTGGATCAGGGCCAGCAGTGTCATGCCGGCTCCTTTTCTAGCAGCAACATCACCGTTACCCATACGGCAAGAAATATGCATTGATATGCTGAGCCAAACCTCCCCCTGCAGAGCATGGTACCAGCTGTTGAGCTGGTGCTGAGCGGGCCAGAGTGCAGAGGCCTCTTTCTAGGGGCACTCGCTCCTGACGGATGCTCCTGGTTCCGCTCAGCACACTTGCAGTTGAGGAGTTGAGGAAACAGCACAACACTACCTCCAATCTAATATCAGAAAATTGTATTGTGTATTGGTTTACCTGTGACAATGCGATGGATACATTTTGGTGTGGAAATGGCACGAGGCTGCTGTAATAACATCCCCAGGTGGAGCAGTTTTCTTGGAACATGCTGCGATACTTAAAATATCACATTCTAGCACATCCTCTCTAATATCAATTCAGGGTATTTATGAAGTTGTGTGAATTTTCTCTGTTGTAGCTCATACTTTACACCTCCTCTACCCCACATCAAACCTGTTATCTTTAATTTCTCACGTCGGATAACATTTTTCTTTTGTAGCCGCAGACGGTCACGGGTGCCAAAGTTAATCAAACCAAGCAGAATTACTCATCAAACCGCAACATCAGGATCACCACACCCAGCCTGGCGTTACCGGCCTTCCCTACGAGTCACCACCGAAAAGAGCCAGAGGCCGTGCAGGGCTGTAATCCACGCAGCAATCTGCCAAAAGGCAACGGCACCGCTCCGGTGCCAAGCGGGGCACACAGCACGAAACCGACTTAATAAACAAGATTTTAAATAAGCAACAAAATGTACCATCTCGACTGCCAACAATGTGACTGCGTATGAATAAAGTCGGCAGCGCTGCCGGCTTATCTAGTTCTGCAGCCACAAATCCGCCACACTAAACTTCTCCATTACTGTTACTCCTGCAAAAAAAAAAACAGAGAAACAAAACCCAATTACAAGAACAATGTAAGTCTCTGCAAACCACAGATATGCTGAAGCTTTACATTTGAAGTGTTGCAACCATTTGGTTTTTTTTGTACGTTAAATTTTCAATTTTATGTTGTGGCAATGGTTTCCTCATGGTCTGGCTGGGTTTGGGCACAAAACCAGCTTGGTCAGGGTGAGGGACGTTATCAGTTTTTGGCTTACCTGCTCCAGTGGTGCACCTGAAAACATAAACTC
Organism: Acanthopagrus latus; assembly: GCF_904848185.1. NCBI lineage: Eukaryota > Metazoa > Chordata > Actinopteri > Spariformes > Sparidae > Acanthopagrus > Acanthopagrus latus. The sequence continues at coordinate 8,234,947 of NC_051052.1, read as the reverse complement.
AAGATACTTACAGACTTTTACTCAAGCACTACTTCTGCGGGTGACTTTCAGCTTAACCGAAGTAATAATTTAACGTGATATCTTTAGTTTTACTCAAGGATGACCTTCTTACACTGGCTTGCACACATTTAATCTGATTTGATGACATATATTGCAGAAAGGTTGATATGATAGGAACGACAAAGTCTGTGGTTTGCAGAAACATATGAAGCCAGCGTTTAAATGTGGCGACTGGGCTGATAGCTGGGCCATGATAGCAAGTGATTCAGTTAATGCCAGACAACCTAATTATGAGTCCAGTCTTGGATGTCCATCCTTCACTTTCATAGCAAAAGCAGTGCTACTTCCAAACAAGTTCAGTTCTATGTCAAAAGGGGTTCTGCAGCTTTTTATGGCTGAGTCATTCCCTCCAAACTAAATGTTAAATTTAAGCTTTTTTTTTCTTTTTGAAAACTCTGTTCATCTCAGCATGAGGGAAAAATATGCTATGCTAGAAACACCCATTGTTAGCTTTTTTTTTTTTTTGCTTTCCACTTGCTAGCTAAACTGTCATTTTTGTAACTTAACTCTTCAGATTTCTCGTCCTTGGGAAATTTCCATTGTTGCCAGTTTCAGGCGCTTTTACTACACTCTGGACTCGAGTCGGGCCAACCTTCATTTGCATGAAAGCCGGGAAAACCAAGACAGCTGCAATCAGATGTGTTGACTGGCCAAATTGCTTCTAAGCTGTATGTGGCTGAGGTAAATGACAGAGCATTCAATCTGGATGTTATCCATATGCAAGACATGTAAAATAGCAAGCACAAATGGGGCCAATCATTCTCCTCCTGCTATTAAAAAGTGACGAATCACACGCTGGGAGTGTGGACATCTTTGCATCGGCTTCCCCTGACCTTAGCCGCTGTGTCAGTTTTGAATTTGACTTACCTGCTGGAGATTATCGGTCCAGCAGAGAGTAGATTTGTCAGACCCTACTGGTCCAGGTCGAGGGAATATCAGAGAGATTGTTCGCTGCGAGCGGGGAGATTATTTTACAAACATCGGTGTCTGTAAATGGCTTAAAGCGATCCCTGAATGATGCATGCAGGATTGAGCGCTAAAGCTGGTTGTGCGAACGGGTCCCTGAGAGTTGAAGTTTCTGCCCCGGACGTGGCAAAGGTGCCGATCGGCAGCAGAAGGGAGATTACGACTGCCTCACCTGTAATGAAACCCCAGCAACAAAGCAGCGGGCATCAAAGTTTCACCCGCCGACTGATGCTGCGCTCGGCCGTGGAAGCAGAGCGAGGAAGTCTCCATGGTTACTGCGGCTGCTGTCATCTTCAATCCTGTGACCTTTTACACACTGTAGATCAATAATAGCGAGGTATAGTCTCCGAGGTAAACAAGGGAATAGGAAGACGGCTGACAGGAGTAATTGCTGACATTTCTCAGGCAGATTTCTTAGGCAGTCAGTGAAGCTCCCGGCTTCGGAATACAGTGGAGACTTGCGTGAGAAACTTGGAGCACATCTTTTTTTCTCTCTCTCTCTCTCTCTCTCCGTCTGTTCCAATCTCCGGACAACTGAGCAAAGTATTTTTTTTTTTTCTGCTCATTCATGGTGGGCGAAGGTGTGATAAAGTCCCACAACTTTAATCTGCTGTCAGGTCGGACCCACCTTCTTAGACTTAGCTCAAAATTAACTGTATTTTTATTTATTTATTTATTTCTGTGAAATTAAGTGCGCTGTGTCTGAGATGGCAACAAACCCATAATCAAATGAAAGGGAGATTATAAATGTAGCCTTGCTATCCTTCTTTATTACACCAGAGGATTTTACATTCGAGCTTCTGCTTATTAAAACTCCTCTCACGGGCGGTCTTAGAGCGAGCGAGGCAAACCCTTGGCGGAGGAGAAGGGGTTGCCTTGGTGAGGCTGCGTTTGAAGTCATGAACTCCTAATTTGTTTCCCGTCCTAGGCTGCCAAGCCAAGCCTTTTCAAGATGCCTTTTCAAACTCTCGGTGGATGGAGATGCTTTGGCGCAGATGCTGGGCACAAAGCAGAGAGGGATGGAAGGTGAGGAGGGGAGGGCGGGGGTTTGGTGGGTGAGGTGTGGACAGTGAAGACAGAGAAAAGAATATGGTGACACTGGAATGAAAACTGAAATGCTTTTCGTGTGTGTATTCCAACTGTCATCCGATTCTCATCAAAATGCCACTTCATACTGACTAGTGCACAAAAAAGAAGTGACATCATCTTCAAACCAGCGAGGAAACACAACTCTGGCAGAAAATTGTGTTCATGTAGGGCCCATTCGCTCGCCGTAAGGAGTTTTCAGGGTCTTTCAAGGTGACTGCAGCTCTAACAATCAATTACAGTACCTGGATGGGCTTTTAGTCATTGTCCCATCCTGCAGAATACCTGGTTAAGAAGTATGACATTTACTTTAGTTTGAATTATTTTCATCAAAACAGCTCCTCGGCCTCCTGACCTTTCTCTAAAACTCCACCGCTAATTGCGCCAGTGTTTCCTTGGCCGGGCTTGAGAGCGGCTGCAGCCGTTCTTCCCCCCCTCGCTGAGAAGGGCTCAGGAGTCGGACATAACAGCAGCTTGACCCTCTGTCTTGCAGCGCACTGCTCTGCTTCTCTTGTGGCCTTTTTTTTTCTCCCTCTCCCGCCAGGTTTCCGGCTCCCCGCCGAGTCCCCGTCTCACCGCTGAAATTGAAATGAGGTATTAAACTCCATTCCGGCCACGAACCCCGCTCTCTAAAATAAGCCCACCTTTCATGCTCTCGCTGCCTCTTTCTCTCTGTTGTGCTCGCGCTCCTGGCTGGGAGGCCCCACGCTGCGCTCATGGCCCGTTTGTATGGCTGTGTCGGTGTGTGCGCACTCCGTAGTTTTCTGGAAAGGATTGCCAACGAAAGAGATGCCTATGGAGAAAGTATATATTTAAAGAGATGAGGGCAGCTTAAAGACGTATTAAGCAGTTGCCATGGCAATAGAGCGATGCCGGCAGTTATTTTCTGAGTTCATTAAAATAGAGATGGGCAGTGTTACAGTGTTAGACAGAAGTGGAAATGTCAGGCCTGAGAAAAAGAAGGTGTCATATAGAAGTATTAGCCTGGTGTTTGCTGAGGCAGAGTTGCTGTCAGAGGTCTGCTGCGGGCCAGACACGAGTTCTGTCCAAAAATAACAAGGCTCGGCCCGCGTTCCTGTGTTTTAACTACACGAGAACACAACACACGGCCACGTTTGTGTCCGTCTCTTTCGATATTTGATTCTGCCAGAACTTTTTGTTTGTTTTGTTTTTTTTCTGTACCACCAAATTATACACAACTAGATAAGGTCATTGTAATAAAAGCAAAAAACAGTGGTCAGTGATGAGTTTGTGGAGAAAATCAGTATTCTCACCAAGACCAGGAAATACAGGGATGTAAATGTTGAGTCCTTTCTGTGACCAATTATTTATTCATTTTTTTTAATCAAAGTTAGGAAAAATTGAAATCACGCACACAGAGATGATTATTACTCGTCAGCCCACCATGTTGGTTGAAGACATTGTTGATGCATCACCATGAAATTTAGACGCCAGCATTCCTGGTCCACAGAGGTTGAACCCTACAGACTTTGGCCATCTGCTGACTTTTCTGCCAGATCCCTGTAAAGTTCACATTTGTGAGTTTTGATGGAAACATCTCAACAGCTACCGGATGGATTACCATGAAATTTGGCTTGGGTAGTCATGTCTTAATCAATAATAATGATTAAACGTGGATTTTTCCTCCTTCCTGTTTATTAACCTGACCGCTGCAGCGCTCCAAAGAGGATTGTATTTTGTATTTTACGACATGAACGATATCACAGGGAGAAGAGGGGAAAATAAGAGAAAGAACCAGAGTCTCTGGTGAGTGCTGAACCTATTGAGAGTTGACCTAACCCACACACTGCACACACACGTTGCTTGCTAGTTTACACCTTAAGTATCCGTCTGTTTGGAGCAAATACACACTCACACGAGAAGCATGTATTAACATCTGTTTGCTAACTATCCCTGAAGTAGTGACTGCTGTCCAAATGGAACACACTATTACCTTGAGTGAATCGTGGGGTTCTCTGGGTTAGATCATTGTTGGAAACATTTGGGATAATGTAAGTAACAAAGGTCACATCATGTGTACACATTTAATACAGACTTCTTACATATTATGTCTTTAAATATCTATCTGGCACAACCACCAGATCAAAATTTAACTTGCACATACAAAGTATTGACATTCTGTGCAGATACGCCTCCGCTGTACCTTGCGCTAACATGCCCACACGATGAATTAAAATGGTGGACGAAATATCCGCATAACAATGCAAACGCTGCACCCTCACAGATACACCAGTAAGTCAATAGATTTGCCCAACTCCAGTCGGGTCCTCACACCCTCCCACTCTGCGATGGAGGTTAATTGACTGTGCTGCAAAGCCGCTTTTAGTCGAATGTGATCAAAACACACCCACACAGTCCTGATTAGTTGAGTTGAGTGTTAAGATTCTTAATAAATAAAGTAAGTATGAACACTTTTTTTTTCTCAGTTAATAGCTGTATATTACTAAATAAATTACGAAGTGAACTAAAAGTCAAGTGGGGAACATTTAATGGCATCTATCATTGAGGCTACAGATTGCAATCAGCTGCGAGCGCCCCACCCCACCGCACCCCACCCTGCCCTACAGGGGCCACGAAAAATGGTGAAAGGCTCTCTGGTGCTGATGGCAGCTCTTTCCTTTGGGACTCACGTTCCCTCAGCCATTCCTATTCCTACAAACAAACATAGTTTTGCCTGCCCCACACTGTATTCCACTGCTGTCTAAGAACAGAGTAAAGCGACAGAAATATGCAAAATATAGCGTACATAACTTAGCGTACATAAGCAGATATATATTTGTTTAGGTGCCTCAGATATGTCTTGCTGTTAGTCCTGTTTAGCAGTACAATTCTCCGTATTGGAAATCAACTCTAGCTCCCCTTTTAATTCTTTTATTTTTATTTACTGTCTTGTGTTTGGGTCCCTTTTTGTTTAAACGTGATGGTGCACAAACTACGACCCGACCGACCCGAAAGTTTCTCCAAAACGTCCATTTGCATCTCAGAATTTTTACGCCACAGTCTGGGGATGTGTTTAAATTCAACACAATTCGCATCTATGTTCGATCTGACAACAGTACATTATCCACAGTCAGTTCGTCCAATGCGCTCAATCTCGTTTAAATGAAAATTTTAGGTAAATGTTTAACAGTTCCTTCCTGCAAAACAATGTTTTCACACACCAACAAAAAAATCACGCTGCGTGTTATTTGCTGAGTGTACCTGGCTCACGTTACCGAGTGTGAGCTCCACAAAAAGGCTACACGTGGTGTAAAAACCACCGTATCATTTCTTAATTTAAGAAATCCAATTTGTGCGGAGTAGTAAGTGAGCGAATTCAGCTGAGGCAGACAGAGTTTTGAATATGTGGAATTGGATTGCCCAAAAAGCCTTGTGCGACTCGGCGGGGCGCCCGAACAAATCGGCCTCTGAAGTGTGGAAATCTACAGTACAAGTGAATAGTGTTAATCTGGTGGGCTGAGTGTTGCACTCTCGCGGAGACGTCGCACTGTGAAATCTTGTTTGCTACCCTTTGCTCTCTCTCTCTCTCTCACTCCCGAACCAACTCCTTCCAACACCTCCTCCTCGCTCCGCATCATCTTCATCTCGAGCCTTCATCCCTTCCCTCTCCTCCTCCTCCCTCCCGCCCTTACTTCTCACGCGTCTCGGTGTCTCGCTTCAGCCATGCCGTTTTCTCTCTCCAGCTCGAGTGCTTGGAGCCTGAAACGAAACAGGCAGCGTCTCGGCAAGGGGAGGCTGCCGGCGGCGTTGAAATGTGCCCAGCTTCCTCCTCCGATCTCCTCCCTGCTCCCACCTTCTCCTCCCTCCAGTCATCCGCAATTTACGCAGCGTGCCGGCGATGGTTAATCCGCCGACGTGAACGCGCATGCAACATTCATGGGACCCCCTGCCGAGAACAGAGGAGACGGCGTTCGCTTTCCATGTGACTTAACAGCATACGCTCGGCTGGAGCAGACTGACGTGTTCCTCCACGCGGCCTCGTCTGTCACGGTTTACATTACATGGAGTGTGCTCGCGTTAGCTCGTCACATTAAACAAACGTCTTTAAAAATGTAGTTCGGAATCTGTTTGAGAATTATGGTATTTCTGGGTCAGACACAGGTGGAGGTACAGTAGCTACATGGAGAAACGAAAGCTCGCTCAGCGTCAAACAATCTCCAGGATCCTTTGTGCTGCGTGGAGGAGCTCCTCTCCAGGAGCGGCAGGTTGACACTCCCGCAAGAGGTGTCAAAACGCTGCCATGTTCTCAGCGGGAAACTGGGAGGATGTGGCGAAGTAGAGACATGCAAAAGAACCTGTTTGTTGAAATGAGGTGGGGAATGTATTTTTGGAAGAGCTACGGCATACTGCCAAAGTATCCTCAGTGAAGAAGGCCATGTACTTTGTTTGCTTTCTTGAATAGTTAATGACAGAAAAAAAAACACAATGGACATAGTAGTTACCTAGAGTAACTGATGAGGTGCACATTTCAGTTAAAACCAAGAGCTGACTGGTGCAACTGGGGCCACAGAAGATCACCGATCAGTCCATCAGCCGTGTGTGTCAGGGCCTTTACATGTCACTAGGCCAAGATTGTGGCACTTTATGAGGCGACGATGTGATGCATCCCTCACCAGACGTGTGTGGTGAATTTCTTAAGCAGAAGCTGATTTATCAACACGGATTCTTTTAATGAATCAAAATAAATGTCTCTAGCTGGGTTGTAAAAGCAAACCGATAACAGGTAGCGCTGGTATGTGCAGTGATGAGCTCGGATTTGAACTTGACATTCAGATAATGGATCTTATCTCAGACTCTTCCAAGGTACCACAACTACAAGCACAGCCAGTTTTTGGCTTCAGCTAAATCAGCTGTGTTTCTGGCAGTGTCACGATAAGTTGAAGACGTGTTTTTTTGTCCGAGCTGCTTGAACTGGAGGACCCGTCCTTGCGGGCTTCTGACTGGTGGGCTTTTGTCTCACATCAAAGAAATGTGTCTGAGGCTGGCAAATCGTTGCTGAAGTCCTGTAATCTGCACTCTGCCCTCAGTTTTTCCTGTTCAGCTGCCAGATCGCGAGGCTCTGATGCGCGGAACGGGTGGAATCAAGCCTCCTGCATAAGCTACGGACATTCCTGTCATCTTCGTTTTGGTTGACTTGCAGAAGTTGTGATACTGGATTTCTCTGCCTTGGCAAAACTTGTGAGCAAACCACTCCTGCCCCGCATTTTGACGCTGATGTGGCTCGTCACATGATTCCCCAAAAGGCAAATCTGGAGTCTAGTCTCACGCCACGGCCATCTTTTATAGTGTTGATAGAGCCGTGGTGTGCCCTCCTCTGAACATGGCCCATCCTGACCCAGTTCTCACCTTTTCCCACCCTCGAGGGCCTGACAAGGAGAATGCCCGCTGTGGATTACAGCAGCAGGTCTCATCAAAGCCAAACAGCCAGACTGCTGACTCTCAGACTCAAACCCATTCAAGAGAGCACTGGGTTTCATTAGCGTACTACACTTGGTTTCTAAAGAGGTGCTGAGACAAGGAATTGCAAATAAGGCAGGGACCACATAACCAACATTATGTAAGGAAACTGCAGGACAATAAACTTTGTTGCACATGAGAAATTAACTTGAAATATTTGGAACACATGCGGTTAAACATGTGCTTAGTACATGGGATACTGGGTTTTGGAACATTTTCATGATGTAATGTGTGGAGCCCACGTAAATTCCCATGTGAAACCTATATTTTATCACAGTCAGAGTAAGATGAGCAGCTGTGATGGTTGGTTTGAACACAGACGATCCCTCTGCCATGAGAAACCTCTCCTGTATTGAGAAGTATCACCCAGAAAAAATGTCCAGGCGAGCGCTCTAATTAGTGTAATCTTACCGCTTTGTTTGAGGGGCGCAGCACATTGCGCGGAGGCCGTAATTGTGTTTGTGTTACGCGGTCAGAGTTTCGTAACCATTAGCCTTTAACACTCGTAATGACTTATTTAATAATTGAAATATTCAGTTTACAGTGATTGCTTTCGTAATAACTTTGGAAATACACATGTGGTAACAACAGACTGAGAGAAGACACTCAGGAAAAGACTGGAATACAACAAAAGTAATGAAGGTGTTACGTCACTCTTAAAATCACAGAGAATCAACATCAAATAAGACGTTTTGTATTTTGTATTTACGCGTTACCGTAGATTTGTTAGAGCAGAGTGGGTCTCTTCGATTGAATTGATTCACACATTGTTCACATTTCTTAAATGTGATTCTTGTATCCATGAAATATAACCGAGCATTTATTAGGTTTCAGTGTACATTAAGATTTGTGGCAGGTACTCTGACGACTGTAACAGGTGACCAGCAGTTCTTCTATTTAGTGTTGTCAAGGTGATGAGGAGGACGCTTTTGTTAGGGACATCAAAGCTGCCACAGAAAAGGGCAGGAAAAGAGACAAAGACAGGAAGTGGAAAGAACATGACACACGAATATAAACCTTCAACATAAAACAGGAAATTAGCTGACTAAAACCTAGGACTGTGGCCATGTTCCCACCTGGCATGATCATCTGCTCCAAGTGATAAGATCAGATCCGATGGAAGTGAAGGGCCAGAGGGGAAAAAAGCCAGACCAAGTGGAGTATAACACACGAAAATTCTTTAACAGCGACTCACATACTTTAATGATAAATCAGCTTATTTTGACAAGTGCCGTCGTCAGATATTGGCTCACATCTTGGAGGTGGTACATTTTAATCCTGAAGTTTCATTTTCAGGGCATGTCTGTTGCTCACGAACCTGACCTTTACGTCATCGTGGTTGCTGTTTTATAACTGTAAACTGTACGTGGCTGAGAGTTGACTGCACTCGGTGTGGACAAAAAACATCTGCTCATGCCTCCCGTTGAGGGACACACGGACAAAGTTTCTATAGCGGCTCAAGCTGCCTCCACAACAATCCTTCCTCCTTCCTCACACGGCCATCACACGGCCACCGGTTAAATAGAAAGAAATGTTCCGCACTGTTGTGTTTGCCGGTAATGTAAGTTATGTAACGGCGGTGTCAAAGATCAACACTACAAGGATGTGGAGAGCACAGCGCGGCCGGAACATGCTCTGCTTCCTCTGGTCCCTGTTACCAGACGTTCTCTCGCAGGTTAACCTTACGTAAGTCTAACAGCTGCTGCCTAGCGTCTCTCCACTGACAATCCAGGTGGGAGCAACACATAAGCCTTCAAGCTCCATTTTGTTTTGGTTTAGAAGTGGTGCACCAAACAGAGGAGCCTTAGGATTGAAAATGAAACAACACATTAGTCTTCTCTAATTAGCCAGAGAGGACGGCATTCAAACACAAAGCTTCACGCTCGAGAAAATGAATCAGTTCAGCCTATAGAGCCCTCATTTGATGCCATTTACAGAAGAGCATACATCATTATTGAAACCTAAAAGCACACATTTGAATTAGTGCTCCTTTGTCACCGCTAACGAAGCTCTGTATCTCTTAACAATTCCCGCACGTTTAGCTGCTTACTTATGCAGCCGCTTGTTAATGGCGCAGTGGGAACTGTGCCTTGAAAACAGACTGAATGTATGAGAGTGTTTGAGGACATCGAGGTCTAATGACAAACAAGACGCAAGTTGTGGAAGAAGTGTACAGATCTGTTGCTTAAAGGCGCTACGTGTTGGAATTTTGGATTGAAAACATTCAAAACTTCGCAAACTTTTGAGGTTATGGCGTCTCTCTATTGTGTTACAATATCCTGTGGTAGCTGCACAGCTAACTGAGCTAACAGTAGCGACAGTTGGATGAAGTTAGCGGTTCCTTTTACACGCTGGCTCCTATTTGTTATGAATTCAACAGATGAAATTGTATATGTTGCATCTTTTAAATTAAGGACGCAATACCACAGTGCTGAAATACAACAATATAAGAAAACAACTTAGCCTACTTATCAATGTCTTACATTAGTACTGCACTGTTGTGGTTTAAAATTATAAAAACTATTCTCAACTTAGATTTACCTGACGGGATTTAGCTTCTGTAATTTTGGTCATAAAGTAGCCTATTGGATATACTGAGATATACTGATCTACTGTCAGTGGATCGACATAATGATTATAATTTATCGGCACTCCGTCCAAGCATTGTTTATACATTTCAGTGTGAAAGATGCTGACAGACCCAAGGACAGAGCTAACATCCAGAGCCGTGCAGCTAGCATGGCTAAAAACGTATCCAAATGAGGACTGAGATGATTCGGCCAAACTGATGGGGGAATTTAAAACGGACTGACAATAAAACTTGCAAATACAAACTAATCGAAGGCTCCAGCACAGCTGTCAGAAAGGGAGATTAGAGTTGGAAATGTCTGCAGACTGCTGAGAAATCAAGTGTCAAGGTAGACACATCGCTTCAATTAGCTCCACAGTCGCAAATGATTGCACAACACAGCAGTCAAGTAGCTGCAGCGCACTCACTGTAAATCTTGAGGTTTCATCCTCTGATGCCAGATTTCTTTGTAATGAAGTGGAAGAGATGCACCGTACCAACAGCGTATCACAAAGGGTTTATTTTCACATGGCAGCCTCCTTTCCTCACTCCCAGTGAGTGTGGCTGTGTTTTCAAAATGGATACACTCCCATCCACTATATTTTATATTTACAGTGACGCATCTTTCAAGAGGACAGATTTCCTTTAGCTCCTGGGTTTAATCCAAAAATTGACAAGTGGGGCTTTGAGACATAGAACACATTCCTTCACAGATATTCAGTAATGTTCATTTCTGAAATGAGTCCCGTGGTACACTTTGGAAATGACAAATTTCTATTCAAGTGCGGCAGCGCTGAGCACCCTTACATACAAAAAGAAATGACTGAGGTGGAACAAATTCAACAGATCAAACTTAAACTTAGGAAATAGAAAATGTGAGTGCTGAAGGCAATCACAGACAGAATTCACATTTTCACTGAACCTCCTTTCAGGCGTCCGAATTGTTACCACCGTTTCTGATTTGATTAAACAGTCTGAGCTGCTGCTGCATTTAGAAAATGTCACCAACAGGAAAACAGAGCAGGAGCAGCACAATATTGACAGCAAGTGTCACCATGTTATACTGAGTATGACTGCAAGTGGCCAAAATATACCCAGGGGGCCGTCCAAGTAAAGTATATGTGTGGGAAACATGGCTCAAGAAGCCTCTAGAAAGACAGCTAACAGCTCCTCAATGTTCAGTTTCAAACCAAACTCTTGAACATTCAACACAATAGGGTAAGTCCATGTCTGCTTTGTTAAAATGTGTGCGATCTGACACTGTAAAATAAGCCCTGTAAATATTTTGGCCCTGGGAACTTGGTCATTTTTGCTCCCTAAAAAACAAAAAACCTGAAACCTCTATTGACAGAAGGTCATTTTTGAGGTTCATGATCACTACCTTATATAACTCCAAGCAATAAGAAATGCGGTAGGGCCCACTGATCCAAATGATTGAAAGGCACAGATACCATATTTTTCTTTACTGTCCCTTAGAACAGGAGAAAAAAGTGCAGCCTGGGTGGTTCTGACGCTCCAAGTAGTCTCTTAAAGTATATACATAAGGACAGTTCTGTGTCTTTTGCTCAAAATATAGTGTTTGATTGATGTTGTGCCAAATTTCTAGCACTTTAATATCATCAGGCCCTGAAATATGGTATGTTTTGCTACAATACTGTTTTTGTAATTGTATCTTTGAAATGGGTTGTGTTTTTAAACTCAAATTCAGAGCACAGATTGCTCCTTTAAAAAGTTAAGATTACACATTTGCAGCAAAGCACACTGTCTTCGGCAAGACTTTTCAGGGGAGATCAACATCTGATACCAAAAACAGTTTTTTGCGTTAATCAGACTCGTGGGTGTCAGTACTCCAAGGTGAGCCTCCCTCTGCTTTCATTTGTTTTTTTTTTTTCTTTTCTTGATGGCCACTGACCTTGGCCTGTAAACAGACTTCAGCGTTCTGTCCACTGGACATAGAGGAGGCAGACACTTTAAATAGCTGACACCGGCACAAGGACGATCACTCCATGAACCTGGGCCACTGGGCTAATATGTTCTGAGCCACATTGACCACTTGGCTGGATACTTCTATTCTGTATTTCGCCGTTCTATTCTCGTCACATCTGTTTGCTATATGTGATCCAAGTCTCGCCTGGTGAAGCCATGTAGGCATGATGAGCATTCATTTACTTTAGTTGCAAACAACACTGAAACACTGTCTTCTACAAATATTTAACATGTTCCAGTATCTTCCCTCCCTCTCTTTGTAAATCTTTATTTCCCTCATCTCTTAACAGTGTTCCGATCATCTCTGCATGAAAAGCAGGAAGCTCGAGGCTTCCTCTCTAACTCTGCCACCGATCCCTAAAACCACCGCCTCCGTGAAATGCCGCGTCTTTAGCCCTCGTCGTAAATTCAAAGGAAGATTAATCAGAACTGCTAACAAGGCAGCTTGAGTAACCAGTCCTCCGAAGGCTGCGTGACTCAACGATCTGCTGGAGGGAAGAGAGGTGGTGATATGCCGCGACTGCTATTCACTCACTCATCCTTCAGCGGTGCTTTTGTTAGTGATGCTTGTACATAATGCCTCCGCGCGGTGCTGGATTCTGCCATCTATCTGAAGATTCCTGTCAACTGTCTTGTTATATTCATTGTCATCCAGCTTGTTAACATCTTTACATCCGAGCGGTTACTATGCCGTACGTGTTTGCGCACACGCTCCCTTTACCCACTCCCACGTTTGTATGAGAGCTGAGCTGGGGCACAAAGCCAGATAGTCTGTCTGGTACTTCAGTCAGAGGAAATCCAGCCAAGGTGGTCTGTAAAACTCAAAGTCCTCCCAGAGAGCCCTGATGACACTTAAAGCTCAGTCTTTTTGAAGATGAGTCCTCTTTACCCCAACTTTTCTTCACAGCGCTCCAGTGGGAGTGGAAGGAGTGAGGTGGGGTGAAGAAGGCTGCTCGCTGCCCTCTAATGGCTCCTAGGAAAGCAAACTGGCTGGTAAAACATCCAGGGTGAAATATAAATACACTGATCCGCGGTCAAACAGCGGTTTGTGTATGTTTGTTCTCAACGTTTGCCGGATTTGTATTTCGGCTCGCGTGTTTGTCTTCGCGAGCGCATTCCCGGCCCTGTGATGCGCCACCCACCACCCTTCCTCTCACTCCCCCCCGTGGGACCAGTGAAGCAGCCAACCATCTAACACAGCTCAGATCAAATAAGCGCAGCAGTAACCTCCTCACCCGCTGGCCGCTTTGACCCGAGTCATGGCCGGTTCCTCAGCCTTGCCTGGACGACGGGCAATCTGAACAACTGAGGGGGGGAAATGTCATTAGCTGATGGCTGCTCCACGTTTTGCAAAACAACCCTTGAGGCCGGTCAAGCGCTCTCAAACTAACCCTCACCTTGTGCGGCGTGGCTGCACAGCGAGCATCTGATTTCCTTGAGCGAAAGCAATAAGAAAGCCGTTGCCAATGGGAGAGTGAGCGCTGCCCTCAACAGTATTGTCAGGAAACTCAATTTATCACTGATTGCAGAGGACTGCTTTATATTCACTCCGCTGCACCACCGGCATTACCATACAGCACTGTAGATCCAGCGGTGGAGGAAGCAGTCTGATCTCTTACTTAGGTTAAGGCACACGTAGCATAGTCTAGTCTGCAAGTGACAGTCCTGAATTCAAAATGTTCCTGAGGTAAAAGCAGACAACGGTTATCAGCAATATTATGTCAAAGGTGCCCAAAAATTAAATGAGTCGTTACGCAGAACGGCTCCTTGTCACAGCGTTACGTTGTAAACAGAACGAATAAACACATTCTCACTTTTTCAACTCATCAGATGCAGAAACGTGGTCTGTCACCTAAGGCTTTAAGATACGACTCCCTGCCGACTGCCTTTCCACACGAAGGGCTCCGCGGTCAAGTTGGTAATAATATGTTATGTCTGACAAATTCACATATTGTAACCAAAAACCACTTTATAGGGTTTAGGCACAAAATCAACTCGGATTTTTCCCGCTCATTGTACTGGGGTAGCAGAGGGGCGCCTCCTGAACATCAGCATCAGCCTGGATGAATATGCGCTGTGTGTCTCAAGTCTCTTTTCCAATCAGTCCAGTGTTTTTGTTTTCCACTTTGAGACAATTTGGGTCCACATCTGTCTGAGCGCTCATGGGTTTCACCAAAGTAAGCACCCTTATCAAGACTGATGAGTCTGGGAAGCGACCAGCGTGCTTGGTGCTTTTTTTTTTTTTTTTTACGTCACTACGTCTCTGAGGAATAAGGAACGTTATGGTTTCTCTTCCACTAATATCTGCAGAACAGTATTTGAAATGTAGCTGCTGTAGACTGCTTAAAGAAGACACTGGATGTCAGTTATTCTGCAACTGCAAAAGTATTTTAAATGTAACAAGACTTCCCCTACCTTAGTCTGCAGAGACGTCGTGGACTTGGAGTTGACTTATGTCACTGTTTGATGGCTTGTAATCAAAATTAGTATTATGATTACTTGGACTTGGAAGTTGAGGACTTGGCACTTTGTACTTTTAGTCTGACTGTCAGTATTTCACCGTTTAAAAGTGATGGGTAGAGATTTAATAGAGATAAATGTACTTTAATAACTAACATTAATTGTTTGCTTATATTTATTTCAGTGATTAAAAGATGTTGTTTTTGTTCGTATTTTTGCAGGTTTTTTTTTTTTGCTTTTCCCCATCTACCTCAGTAGTTCAGGTGATTGCTGCAACGCTTTTTTGCTGTGAAGCTCCAGAAATGAATTTGAATTTTTGGGTACTTTTAGTCAAGTAATATTCGTATGGGTGACTTTCACTTCTACCGAGTTGGTCGGTCAGTCGGTCAGTTAACACAATAGCTTTGCTTTTATCGTTGTGTAACGTTTGTGTACTTTTTACAACTCTGACCGTAACATTAAGTTGCACCTTTACGCCACAAAAACCTCAGGAGAACATCAATAAATGAGCATTTTAACATGAAAAAATACAGAATTAACCAGGAAGCGTGTACACAAACTCACAGACCTACACACCTTTAACTGAATTATATCACAGTACAGCATGCCTTACACTTGTCTTGCACCTGTCTTTGTCTTTCTTTTTGCTTTTTAACACACACACACACACACACACACACTCACAGACACACATGCGTGCACACACACACTCACACACAACAACACAACCACAACAACCAGGTGCCACACTGTCACAGCGTGGGGCTTTGTGGTGATAAAGGCGATGCAACACGAAACTGTGTAAACTGTCATTTGGCAGCGGAAATGTCAAGACCGGATCAAACCGAGGAAGATCCCTCTCCCCCACGAGCGCACATTTAGTCAAAACACTCACGCCAGCGTGAACAAACACGCTGTCTGGTGCACACACGGGCGAAAACCACGGCATCCAGATGTATCCACACGGCGTCTTAGGCCCTGGTTGCACTGAAAGCAGGAGCACAGTGGAGAGGTCAAAAAGGAAAAAAACTAATCGATCAGTTTAACCTGAGACTAATTCAACAAAGGCCAGTGAGAGTATTTCCCATTAGTGTGCGTGAGTGTGTGTGTGTGTGTGTGAATGAATCCACTGTCGAGTTGGCTGGATTGAATTGGTTAAGCTGCCAAATGAAAAGCAGAAGTAACAGTAGTGTGGGCGCACACACACACACACACACACACACACACACACACACACACACACGCGTACACACCAGTTAATTACATATCCTCAGTGTGTCATTGCTAACCACTCTGTCTTTATCGCCACAGAGTCACTTAGGCTTAGGCCAGCAGGGTCGGCTGCTATTTTAGCTAACACAGCAACTTGGTGGCCTAACTCTGATAGAGGGTACACACACACACACACACACACACACACACACACACACACACACACACACACAGCCCAACGCATGAGGGTTAAGACATTCTTCGTATTGCAGCTTTTAAATTGATGTGGGCCTCAATTGCTACATTTTCCTGCTCCGAGCCACTCTTACCCACTCGCCTCGAAAACCAGCCACCGCAGCAGTGAAGGGATGAGAGCAACTTTTACTGGAGGTGACTTTAAATCTAGGTAGCTTATCCAGTTGAAGGGTTCATTGCATGTATGCAGACTGACTATTCAACCATTTATCAATTAAGCTTAGGAGCCTACTTAAGCTAATTATTTGCTGCTATTTTAACTGTTTGAAGTTATCATTCATTAGCTACTTCTAGCTAACCAGCTATTGTAAGTTAACTATTTCCACCCATTCACCCATTTGACCCATGTTCAGCTAACTATTTGAATGATTTGTCATTTTTTTTCTAACATTTAAACCATTTATCCCTTTAGTGTTTGCTCCTTATCGTCGATGGAAGCTGGTGTTTAGGTGTTAGAGCCGACTGAACGGATCCATGTCTCCTTCTCGGATGGGCAAAGTTGACGCGGCAGCTGATGGCACCAGCGTTCAACAAATGAGGCACACGATGTTCAGTTTTGTCACAGCTCACGTCTGAAACCTCTCCGCCCCCCCCCACCGTCAGCCCACCCTGTGAAAGACATTAGCAGCCTGCAAACGGCACGCGAGACGGGAGCAGATTGCGAGGCATGATGTGGCACCGCTCTGCATGTTGGCCGTGCAGCTCACTGTACTCATCTCTTAGCAGCTCCCAGAGGTGTCATGGTGTGACTCGGCATCAGTCGGCTTCCTGCTCGCGGAATGTTTTTATTTATTTATTTTTTCAGGGGAAAAAATAAATAAACATGCGTCACAGACATGAGGATCCGAGCCCGACTACCAGGCAGCCGATCCATGGTGGTGCTCGTGAACATCTGTATGGGTGTGAAAAGGCCCGTTAGACTGAGTGAGCTAGGATGAGCAGCAGATGAGCAGCGGGTCTTATTTCAGCTGCGATTTATAATCTATTAAAAAAACAAACCAGGTGACCAGGTGTGAGCGCCTGACACGACCATGGCAAGTGAGGCTAAAGTTCAACACTGCACGACGGCATCCTCACCAATATGAATACAGTGCATGTAGATGTTATTTATGTATGAAATCACTGACAGAGGAAAAAAAGAAGCAGAGGAAACAAAGAAGGTGAACTCTTACTTTTCACTACACGCAGAACTGGCCACATTCAGAGGAAGTTTTATCAAATGACGGCCACACATCTGCCCACACGTTCTGAAAGTTTTGCTCAGCCCCATTCTGCGGCGCCCAGCTGTCATTTTTAAGTGTGTGCGTTTTGCACAGCCTTTCACAGCAGATCACAATTTGATGGTCAAAGGAAAAAAAAACAAACAAACAAACAAAAAACAAGATGCGTTTACAAATGTATCCGCTTTGTGTACCGACTGAAAAAAAAAAAAAAGCCCCGCATTACAAAAAACACAAAGGCGCCGCATTAT
This sequence comes from Acanthopagrus latus, assembly GCF_904848185.1. Classification (NCBI taxonomy): domain Eukaryota; kingdom Metazoa; phylum Chordata; class Actinopteri; order Spariformes; family Sparidae; genus Acanthopagrus; species Acanthopagrus latus. The sequence goes on along the minus strand of NC_051052.1, from coordinate 8,217,404 downwards.
TGGAGCGTCGCTTCATTGTACTGGTGAGGAAATGAAAAGAGTTTGGAGGGGAAAACACTGGAGAGGTGGGTGAGGGAGAGTCTTCCACGTTGTAAATGATGTTATATTGGCAGAGAGACTGACAGTGCAGCACATGGACACAGCGCAGCCTGCACACAATACAGCTATCTAGTTCATCTTTGCATTGGGCGTAAATTCCGGGGGGGGGACCCAAGCTGGAAATACATAATTCTTACATTAAGTTCACACAGAAGTCAACTTTTTTTTATAAACTAAAGTGGTCCAATTTAGTCACAAGAAGCACTGAAGTAGTCCAACTACTACCATGAATTGCCCACTTGTGAGATCATAAAGTTTACCTTGACAACTGCAGGCGTACTAAAGCTACATTGATATTAGTGTACTTCATATGTAAAGTAGACTTTGGGAAATAAACTTGAACTGTACCTAAAATGTGGAAGAACTGGAACACATCACCAGAGCACCACAGAGTACCACTCACTGCAGTCAGCAGTCGTATTAGCTGACTTTTGTTTACTACCTCACAGAGGCACTGAGAGAACAGGGGTTTAGTCAGCATGCTAACTATAAGATGCCATTTTTTCAAATTCTTACAATGCACATTTAAGTTAACCATATAAAACAGACTTGAGGCAGACTTCTCTTTTGTGAGGGTGGTGGTTCTGTACTTCAGTAAAAACACGTCTAATCAACCAGACAAAGATATATTCTGCATGAGCGGATCGGCACTGCAGCAGCAGTAGAACCCTGCCGCACCGATACGCTGGTCTCCATGAAACGGATGAGGCGCCTGAGTTTCTCCATGCAGCGCTAATGTCTGCCCGAACGCGACCTGACTGCGGAGACGGATTCGGAGTGACGCGTGCACAAAGTCTCCGTCGATCTCGGTCACCGCGGCGCTGTCAGCAGTGACGAGCGGACGCACAGCGGATGTGATGGGAGTTCAAGTCCCGCTGAGAGTTCGGCTTGACGTGATGAGTAAGCAGTCACAGTTAATTTGGGGAGCTCACACTCCTCATCTTGTAAACACAGCCCCTTGCAAAAAAAAAGTGTGACTCCGGAACCCAAAAGACGGATCAGTTCTTTGTTGGAAGAGTTTATATGAAGGGCTTTCTTTTTTTTTTAGTTGTTAAGTGTCAGCGGCTGACGAGTCTGAGTGTTGCTAAGCTACTTTAACCATCTCACCAGCCGGCTAAAACAAAACATGTCTTCTCAAAGTATCAACATGTTGTAAATCCAGTTACACTCAGCGATGGCCGTTGGCGTCTCAGTGGTTTCACCTCTTCCGTCCTGCTTGAGAGGTTTTTTTTTCTTTTTACCTGCTGGAGTCGTCATTTAACAGCACATTAGGTAAACCAGCAACACCTGCACAGCGACCGTGATAATCTCTCCGCTAAGATCAGCCGCGCTCGCTGTGCGCCTCAGCCCAAAGATTACCACGGTCGGCGTGCAGGTGTTTGGATTTATCTCCTCGGCTGGATGAGGCGCTCAAACGATACTGAGGAAAAAAAAGAAGAAATCTTTGTTACGTGGACCACAAGTCCGTCCTCCTCGAGCATCATGAGGAATGTGGTTAATCGAGTATGAAAAGTTCCGTCATTAACATATAAATGGACAAATACTGAGACTTCATGGAGCGTTCAGGTGCATATTTAAAACTCCGAAATCCTCACGTTGGTGCCCGTGCTTCGGCGCACCAACCGATGACATTACATCAAATCTGGACACCACGCAGCAGGCAGAGCGCCATTTGTGGCCTATGAAAGCTGCTCAATGGCGCTCAACTTCCGTGGAGGCCCGGCAAACTCGAACAGGGATGAAATAACTTCATCGTGCGGCTCCCTCTCAGACTTTCCAAACGGATCGAATAACGATGGTCGAGCGAGTCATTTCGGCCTCATTGCCTCATGCTACGATATCATTTCGCACGGTTTGGCCGCCACGAAGCCTTCAGAGCCTGCAGCTCTTCCCCCGCGGCTTGGCGCCAACAGGGACTGCACGGAGCAATTCGACTGGAGCTCGCAAACTCAGAAGTCTGTGCTCAGATAGTCATGTTGGAGGTTCAAATTGGAAGTTTTTCCCAGTTTCCTGTTTGTTGAAATACACGGGCCTACATCTGTCATCACTTGTGCTTTCATCACAGCCGTTTCAATGATCAGATGCTAAAAATCATTACGGTACACATCGTATTTGTTATCGGCAAATGCAAATATTTCGCTGCAGAACAGGTTTTGTTAATCCACTTATTTTACGAGTCCACTGAGCTGACTGATAATGTCGACTTTGTGATTTAAAGCGATGTAAAACGCTGATGTCACACTCATGGTGGAATGCATCGCAACACCTGCAGTTGCTCCTGTCATGTGGAGCAAAACTCTTCAGCAGAGCTCAAGTAACTGCAAATTCTGTGACTGAAAAAAATCTTCTTTTTTTAAACGAGTTCACCCCGAGCACGAGCTGTGTGAGTGATCAAAGATTGATTAATTACCGCCAAAATTGGTGCATTTTCCCCGTCGCTGCGAGGACTTCATCCTTCATCCCACACAGGCAAAAAAAAAAAAAAAAGTTTTATTCCTGCCAAAACAGAATCTTTTAATAAGCTCACAGTCATCAATTAACGTCTCTCCTCCCACAGAATGTAAGCATGTGTCTGTTTCTAAATGTGAGCGGAGATAGGAGTCATTTTCTGAGCTGAGAGACGGATTAACGACAGATTTTTCCTGATGAGGAAAAAAAAAGCGAGGAAAAGAATCACTGAATGGTTCAGCGGTTATGGGGTATACATTCTGTTACTTTAAAACGTACAGTTTTGCCTCCCTTTAAGCTGCCAAAAAATCATTTTCCCATTCGCCGCCCAGCGTATTTGGATCCCTCCGTTGCCTCGGCACCAACTCTTAAATTGAAACTGATTTACATCACAGTTGCCAGAGCCTCCGCGGTGCATCCGAAATCCTCTCCGGAGAGACATCCTCAATCTGCGAGTTATCCGTCGTCGTGACAATAATGCCGTCGCCGTGCAGCGCCTGCTCTTCGAGAAAAGAAATTTTAAAAAACTGAGTCGGGTGGGGGGAAATTGATTTCAGACACGGGCTTAAAGTTCCATGAAAGTGCCGTGAAGGTTTCTTCTCCAACGCTTTCTGCCTTAGTGATCGCAGACTGTCGTGGCATTTACCGGTGTGGGCCCTCGATGAAAAGGGACTCACGCTGGTGACTGGCGCTTTGTAGGCCTGTAAACTGGCGGTGCTGGAAGGCCACGGCGACACGCTGTACAAATAAACAGCTAAACAGATAAAATATGGAAAGAGGTAAATGGCCGGGAGGCAAAAAACTGAAAGGAAGAAGTTGATTCTGCAAACACTTGGATCTCTTTTGTGTCTCCTTCTTCTTCTTCTGCGTTGGCACTTCTCCCATCTTTCATCACCCATTAGTGTAGGTGTGTGTGTGTGTGTGTGTGTGTGTGAGAATGTGCACAAGCGGGCGCCTTCCTGCGACCATTGTTGGTTTTAATGTATTTTTAATTTCCCATGAAGTGACTGGAGTCCTCAGTGACCGGCGGTCTATAATTGGCTGCCTGTGTGAACATCAGTCAGCCTAACGAGCGCCAGGGAGCTTCTACTGTGGGGCTGCTGCATGTGCGCACACGCACACACACACACACACACACACACACACACACACACACACACAGATAGACATGGACACAAGTGAATGCAGCCTGGTTTTCGTTTTTTGTGTCTTCTCTGCTTCCCCCCCACACACAAAAAGAAAGTCTCATTAACCAAGCCGGTTGCTGCCATTTCCTCCGGAGGGATCAGGCGAGAAGTGTTTACCTGTAAAGACTGTGTGTACAGGAGCGCTGCGCGAACACAACTGATACAATTAGCTACACGCGCAGCTGTTAGCCACCGCCGGCCTCGCCACGCTGGCTAATGCATGCAAGGGACGCTGTAGTGCGCTAGAAATGTGTTCACTACAAACACACAAGCAGGAATGTGTCTGAAAGTGTCTGTGTTTTTTTTTTCTCATGGTGAAGAACCACAGTGTAGAAATGGGCTGCTGGAGGGCTGTTAAGGTGGAGAGGCGTGATGTGAGACACGTCACATCTGGAGTTTGACTGCAGCTGGACATGGAAACAACAAGACGGCACGCCCCAAACAACTTTGTCATATATAGGATTTATTTACACTTTCTATTTACAGATTTTTTGTTTCAAAATCTTCTCTGTACACAATTTTAAATTCAAGAACCGCGACTCCTGTCTGTCACCCACACACTCTAGTATTGTTAGAGGCAATAAGACAAAAGGGGGAGGATTTTATTTGTACTCTTCAGTTTGGTTTTTTCATAAATGTATTTTGGAGAAGGAGAGGCAGAAATAAAAAAACAAAAAAAAAGATACAAAAGCAGCTGAAGATGTTACTTTAGGACACCCTCCTGAAGAAGCTCCAAAGAATGTTTTTTGTGTGTGTGCGTGTGTGTGTGTGTGCGCGCTTAGGGCTCCAGCCAGATACCACCTCGGCCTTCATCACCAAGGAGACAGTGTGTGTGTACTGTCAGTGGGTTACAGTCAGGTTGAACTTGAAACTGGTAGCCTGTGTGTGTGTGTGTGTGTGTGTGTGTGTGTGTGTGTGTGTGTATACCATGTCTTTACACACCAGTGTGAGTAGGCAGCTACTTCTCATTAAAGGGAAATTACTGCATCCGCCATCACAGCAAAAATAAACTCTTAATGATTTGAAAAGAAGAAGAAAGGGGGGTAGAGGTAGAAGGTCTGAGCCTTCTCTGTTTGACCGTGACACACACACACACTCTCTCTCTCACACACACACATACATACGCACAGCAAATGTCAACGTTGAACATTACTTGTTCTTGTTACGCCCCCACCACCATCCCCATCCCCCCCTTTCCTGTGATCAACATGAATGTGTGCAATAAGGCAACGTAACTTCTTGAAAAGTAAGGGCTTTGGATAATAAACAGGACAATAAATGACTGTTTGCGAATCCTCGTCTGTCTGAGTTGCAGTTGCTACACCTGTCAAGCTTTCCTTTCTCCCTATATGAGCAGTTTACAGTGATAGCAGTGGCAGATTTCAGAATTGTCTGTATATGAGTCCTTGATTTTGAGACGACAAAAGCAGATTCTCAACGCAGGCCAGTGGCAGATTTTATCAGCTGACGCTAGCTAGCTAATAAAGATAACATTAGCTACACGAGTTGATTTAAAATCTTGTGAAACGCTAACATAAGCTAATTATCTAGTACCGTAGGTAATTAGATGGTAAGCTAACACCGTATTTAATTTATTCCTTACAGTTAAACTTGTGTTTAAGTTTTGAAGAGGCTTGAAAAAGCCCCACCACTCTCCAGACACTTTAGATATTGAACATTTGTCTCAGCAGAGTTCCCCCTGCACACTGCTTCAACATGGAGAGATGTAAAGCTGGACAGGTCTGCAGACGACCCCCGGTTTGGGGGCGGGGTTTAGCAAACAATCAGCTGCCATGTTCGAACTATTAAATGCCCGGAGTATAATCGAACAGTTCATGTTGGAAAACTAGACGTGCAGATACACTTTTCTTCCTTTTTCACAGCAAATCCAAAACGTCATACTATTGCTTGCAAAACTCTTTTCAAGTTCATCTGAGGTCGAAAACATAATGACGATGTTGTTTCATGTCTCTCCACGGTCAGGCACAACTTAATAGGCTGGTCATGTAAACAGAATGAAAAAAAAAAAAAAGAATCAAGAAAAAAGACAAATCTTTAAAATGCTGATTGAAAGAATATATCTCATATTAAAAAAAAAGAGAATAAGAAGGAAAAAAGGCTATAGACTTTTAAGTGCAGTTTTTCCTTGTCAGAGAGCATGGGAGATGAGGGGCTTGTGAAACCGGTGCAGATTGAGTATAAAAAAAAAAAAAAGGAATCCCACCATGTGATCAAAGACTGACAGCTCTCAGAGAAAAAGCGCTGGAACTTCCAAAGGAACGCAGCCTGGTCCCCTCTCTCCCTCCTTCTCCCCCTCACACACCTAAACACACCCTGTTTGTGGGCTGGAGTGACAATAATGGATCCTGCCGGAGTCGCAGCGGGAGGCTCCGAACGTTAACAGCTCCGTGTTATGTCATGAATGTCTGATCGCCGACCCCGCCCTAACCCTCCAGCTCCTCTTAACATTACACCAATATGGTGTTACTGACTTCCCATGTGCTCTGTGTGAACGGAGCACATATGATCAGGGTTAAACAGGGGTCACGTGCACAAGAATAATACGACTGTGTCTGACTGCACCTGCTGTTTTTGTTCATTCATGTGCAGCTCGCCATTTTTAGACAATCCCTTTCTCTTTCATCACTGTTTTTTTTTTTTTTTTAATGTACAGCGAAGGGACTGGCTCTGGCGCAGATTACCTCTTGTTTCTTACGACAGTATGGAGGATACGGAGATTGCCGGATCCTGAAGCTGAGTGAGGATGGCGCTTTGTGTTACAAGTGTGTCTACAACATCTCCAGGACGTCGCACTCTCCGATATCTCTGATGATCCGCTCTGGATAAACTGGCCATCTGTGCGGGATATGAAGTTAGAACGTAACACTTTCAAGTGCACACAAGTGAAGAAGTTACTCTGTAGATCTAGCAGCAGTTACATACAATTCAATTCAAAATTCAAAAAATTCCATCTGCTGCTTTTATATGTGTATAGGCATTAAAATGACTTGGCAGGGAAGGTTTTGTGGATGATGGGTATTAATAAGAATGAAAGGATAAAGCTGAGTTCAGGACAGAACTTCAGAGGGTGGCGTGATGAAAACAGGGTCCGAAGAACAAGAAGAAAAACAAAGAAACGGATCTTGATGCACTATGTAGTTTTGGTGAAGCCATTTTAACTGATTTTTGATGCTAAATAAACACACCTTGAATAAACAAACTGATCTTAAAAGGACAACAAAGTTGGCGGACCCTGCCAACTTTCCAGCTTCAAACAGTGTTCTAGGACCTTATTTTCCTCTGAGAACAGCTTGTTTATCCAGTTATGGAACCAATAAATATTTCTCCTATTAATACCTCATTAACATTTGTCTGAATTTCTTCTCCAGAACTACATAATGCCCCTTTAAGTAAGGCAAAATTGTTCATTTGGATCTCTACCTCCAAATCAACCCTGCAACAAAGCATTTTTTTTCCCCTGAATACCAAATTTAGCTCCCAGTACAATGACTAAACTCTAGATTATTTAGACTGCAAATGCATATTACATATATCCTAATGACGCGTGTTTGTTATCGCCTGTGCACGCCTTTTTGAGAGGATTTCTAGCTCTCACCACTGGTGTGTGTGCTCTGAGGTAGTCCTGGGTTCAGAGAGGAGGAGAGACAGTTAATAAATGACAGCCTTCACATGACGCAGATGGAAGGAAACCCTTACAGCGTTCTGCGATGTGACTCCTGAACTGCTGTGTTAAAGGTGTGTGTATGTGTGGTTCGTGGAGGGAGGGAGACTCGTTCGCCTCACAGACTGACCATCTCTCTGCAAAGTCCAAATGTGTTTTTGAAGAGAAACGACCTGTGTCGCAAAGCAGGCGAGCGAAGAAAACACGGGAGTCGTTCCTTCAGGTTGTGCTGCGACCAGCAGAGAGGGGGCTCGGATCTGTAAACCATCTTGCAGCGCGCCCCTCTGCCAAAGAAGCTGTCACATTTTTGCCTCTGGGGGAAAAAAAAGCGATGTATTTCCATGGTAGTGGAGATAACAATTAGCAGAAAATATATATATATTTTTTTGTGAGCCAGACTGAGCCCCCCGGTGCTGATGAGCAATACGGTCCTGCATCAGGCCTGAGGCTGGACTCCGAGGCGTCGGCCTGATTGACCGACCTTCAACAAAACAAAACAAAACAAAAAAAAAAAAAATGTATGGTCTTCGGCAATGGAGAGGGTTCGTTCTGCACTGGACCGACGGAGTGCACATTTCAGAGCTGATCAGAAAAAAAATAATTTAAAAAAAGACATGTTAGAATGCTACACTGCACGTCCTCTCAGTCATTGGTTGATTCAAATCTCTTAGTAGCTGAAAGGCCCACCGGGCAATATGGGAAAGGGAGGTTAAGAAACGGGGAGGGGAGGTCCTTCCATTTGGCAACAGAGGCCTCTAAGTTCAGTAGACGACCGCAGGGCACGAGAGGAGGAGGAGGAGGAGGAGGAGGAGGAGGAGGGCAGCTGCACAGAGCCACGCTTATCATCTCTTGTAGTGGTTGGGCGCGTCAGCGAAGGCAAACTTCAACCTGTAGGCTTCGGCCAGCAGCACGCTCACTTCCTCATTGCCCCAGTGCATTGTGGGAAGGTTCTGCAGGAGGATCATCAGACCCTGTTGTGGGGAAGGAAAAAAAAAAAGACAGAACGGTTCAGAGAATAGCACCACAAATTAGTTTTTGAGATACAAAGTCATCAATGTGAAGATGTGAACCTACAACTGTTCTTGAGAGAAGAGGGGGAAAGAAAAAATATATATTAGAGATTTTGAAAGGCCAGTAGTGACCCCGCATAGTGAGCCACTGCTTCTCAATCAGCACTGCTCTGTCTCTCTCTGTCTCCCTCGTTGAGCCGGTGAAAAGCTACCAACCTTGAATAGTGTTCTGACAAATTCTGTGTGGCATGCCTCTAAATTAAGGTTTAATATTAATAAAAAGCATCACCTTCCTACTCAGAGCTCGTATCTTGGACGCCAACAGTGCGGTCAGTCTTCAGGCGTACACTGTCGGTGAACTCCTGTGTGCGTGGGAAGGGAAGAGCACGAGCACCGCGAACTCACACAAAGTCACACTGCCTTTACTAACCCTCGAGTCGGAGTGTTCATCTTAAAAACCTGGAAGAAACACGGATGGACTTGCTCTTTTCTTAATTCTAAAAATATTTAGTCGACACCGTAAAAATAAAAGTATGGACCTGAAAATTGACCATAATATGAGACCTGCATAGGATATATTGTCTGTTTTGGTTTTAAGCACTCATCCTCATGTAACATTGATTATTGTGGGGAAATATGACAGTAAGTGCAGTAAAAATGGCAGGAAACAAAAAAAATATATATATATATACCCAGATACAGATTGTATGAATAGGGCCCATCATTATCTACAGATCCAAATTTTGTATGCAAGTGTGACTACAATACCAAATATCATCACAAGCCTTAGCTGCATCTGGGATCCTACAAAGTATACCCTTTGGGGTCTGCCGTGTACACGTGTAATGCTAGTGCAGCAGACAGGCCCAGATGCACTCGTTTTCCTTCTCTTCCTGTGTGTTTGAGTCTGACACAGATGTTATTAACTCAGTCAAAGTGGTTTAATAACAGCTGTGAGAGAGGAGGAGAAAATAAAAGACAAAGCAGCCGGGTGGGGTAACGGGGGGTGGGTGGGGGGGACTCAGGAAAGGAAAGTATAAAGTGTCAAGTACAATTCAGTGGAGCTCGAGCCTTTTTTCCCCAGATCCCTGTTCTGTACATTACTATGTTAGTGAGAAGAGAGACAACAGCTACACACAACCTCTCTCTCACACACACACACACACACAAAAACACACACGAATGCCAGTTCAATCTCGCCGACTAATGCCTCTCTCTCAGAGGGGAATGAGACTGGTTAGCAGTGAGACAGATGAGTGTGTGTGTGTGTGTGTGTGTGTGTGTGTGTGTGTGTGTGTGTATGTGTGTGTGTGTGTATGTGTGTGTGTGTATGCTATGGATCAGTGTCCCGGGAGCTTTCATCATCAGGGCTGAAATCATTGCCGTGACAACAGGGTTTACAACCAATCATGGTGTTGATAATCACATCGGAGGACAAATCACGTTGGGTCTTCTTGGTGTCTACACTCATCTGACTCCTGAGAAGTTTGCTGCCGTCTGAGAGAATGTGACCAGGTTACCAAAAAAAACCCACATCCCAACGCCGCTTTAAGTATTTGTAATTGTAAATGAAGTGTGTGTCAGAGGGGCTTCGAGATTTTCATGCAGATCGCATCCTCATCTTTCATCAACTGCTGAGAAAGTCAAACTGCACAAAACTTTGAGTGCGTATACTCACTACTTGCATTATTTTACCCTCCCCGAGTATTAAATTTAAGGTGTTCGGCTCCATTAATTTTTTTGTCCTTCCTCGCACGTTTTTAATGAGCCGGTGAGACGACCCTGATGACTTTTCAACGGGAAAGCATTTGTATTCCGAGCGAGGGTTGAAAAGTACAAGTTTTCTTCAACTAATTAAGCTCAAAGCTGCCATCCTAGCCAGATTTTTACAGATTGGGCAGCATCTTTTTCTTGTTTTTTTTAGAAATTTTTTTTTTTGCAGTTTCTCCTCATCCTTCTGAATAACTAAGAGGTGAACCCGGCTGAATCTCAGTTTTGGTGTTATTATTAAATCTTAAAAATGTGTTGTCTCTCTTAGCTCAACTGAAAGAGTAGCTGTTGATTGTTTTGTTGACTTTCGGGAGCCTCAGGCGTTTGGAAGAGTTGAAAAAGAACTGTTGTATATTTCAAAAATTCAAAGGAAGGGAGTGAAAGCCGAAAGTGCTAACAAATTCGGCCTTTTGTGTCGCCGAACAAATCACGACTCTGGGTTCATGATCAGATTTGCTTGGAAATGCTGCTCTCCATCACTCTCATCAAAAAATCAAGGGCTGCTTTTTAATTCTACAGTTTTCAGAATAGACGCTTCTTTGAGAGGAGGACCTGGACCTTGACTTCGAAAGGTTGACCTAAAGACATCCCCCCTCCCGGTTCAGAAAGGCGCTCTTCTCTGAAGTATTTTCATTCTGATGGATGGAGAAACATGGAGAACAGAAGAAAAAAAGAGGAGGCAGCTTGATCAGAATTCAGCTGGCCTTTCTCTCATCTGTATTCAATGGAGCACCGCTATCAGCTCTCCCCCTTTCATCACTCGTTCTCCTTCTCCCATTCACACTTGCATTCACAATCCGCCGATGTTGTGCGCCGCTGAAGGAGCACGCGCAGGGTCGTGAGTCATAAATGTGTGATTTGTGTTACGTCTGCTCACGTGAGAACAATCAAATCCTTTAAAAAAAAACAAAAAAAAAAACAATATCGGACTGCAGATGTCCCGCTGAACATCTGCCAGGCACATTAGGCTGAATACAAATCACTGATAACAAATATTTCATTTACACAGGACACAGCGGGGGCAGCTACAAGAGAAAAAGAAAACAGCCTTCTAATTTACTCACACGTAGTTCATGTGTCTGCAGTGCACCGAAGTGCGGGTCATGTGTATGTATGGTATGTATTTACGTGAATGTGTGTCTGTATAGAAAGTACTCTGTGCATTGCTCTAGTGGTCCTGGATGCCTCGGGCTAGACACCGTGTACTTCCCCCTACTGTTCTTCACTGCCCCGGGCTCTTCAGGAAAATGGAAGCTTCCCTATGGAATAACACTGTCTACTGGCATTATATGATGGGAAGTGGAAATGATTGTATGCTGTAGAATAAAAGAGTCTCCCATCATTACTACCTGAACCAGATAATTAAAGAAGTGCGTCACCACTAGGAAGATGGGCCCAGCATAAAACTGGGCTGTCTCTGCAGTAGGAAGACACAAATACTTTTTGAAATGGGTGCTACATGACCAGAGAAAAGGGACAGTGATTTTCCCCTTTGCTCAGAGGAAGAGTCGGAGTCTGTTTTGAAACAGTAAGGTGGCAGGATTGTGGTTCATACTGGATTAAACCTGCCTTGTTTTACAATGTGCTCTGACTTTTATACAAGACATAAACAATACGATGGCCATTTCTGTTTCACAATCTTTTTCTTTTGCAACTAACCAGTCTGTTAAAAAAAAAGTTTCTAAAAGCAGCAATAACAAATAGGAAGTATAGTAACAAAATCTCAGTTTATATGGCAACTCTTGGCAACTTTTCATTGACTTCATTATTTGGTGCAGTGATACTGATGGTACAGGGCTGCCAGTTGCTGTGAGCTTTGCCATCACTGAATCTGTACCTGGAGAGACCGCTTACACTAGCTAGCTAACCCGCTTGAATTGTTGAGGCCTTGAAATAACAAGGGTAAAATAAATAAAAAGGGTGTTAACTTTTGCAAGCTAGGCTTCGACTTTGCCAATGGCGGGTGGTTCAGTGTGTCCTTTAGAATACAACATAACCATACAATTTGTTCTCCTGAAGATTAAATATGTACTTATATCATTAATCTGCATTACCAGCGCTATGTGGTCAGCATATCAATGTTCGCAGGCCATGCAGGGTTATAACATGCTCTAGTCAGTACAATTCTCCGAGCAAAGCTAACAACAGCTACCTACCAAAAGACTTCAAAAATCATGTGAAAAAGCACAAATACCTTAAAGAAATTTTATTATGCACCTTTCATATTCAGCTTTGCCACAGCCATGGGCTTTTTTATACTACACAAGGGATCCTTGCTGATTTTTGAAATAGGGGGGCATTTTTGAGGTGCGGAAGATTATTAAATCTCACGGCGTTCAGTCGGACTTGATATATAAAACGTCTGTGTGCCAAATGAGATGTAGACAGATAAGTGGTAGGAGGGAAAATTTACCATGTGCTACCATATCTTTATGAATCAACAACAGGCACTAATTGCTATGCTACAGGAGAAGGACCAACCACCGTCTAATCAAGTGCTGCTTCGAGTGTCACAGCCATTCAGCAGCACACCCAAAACAAACGACGTGCACAGGAGCGCTCTCACGCATGCTCCGCCACACAAGTGCACACCCGCAGTGACTGAGGAGCTTCATTAAGAGCATATTTCTGCTTGCGAACCATCTGCTGGCTATCACTTCTGTTGGGCTAATGACTTTAATACGGTTTAATTGCATACATCTCGCTGTCGGGGGGGGGGACGCTGCGCTCACTCCACTCCACACAGGTGCTAACACTTCACGCTGAGAGGGCCACAAGTGTCTGTGGGAATGAGTCAGTGCGTTCGCTTGAGAGAGGGAAGGAATGCGTGCAATCCATGAAATTCAATGTAGGTTATAGCCGCGTGTTCCGGGGCTGCGGAGAGGATGTGTATGCAAATGGGAAAAACGAGAGAGAGATGTAACTACAGAGTACATGGAGATGCCTGTTCGTCACGGCGAGTGTGTCGGTGTTATAGGAAGAAATCAGTGAAGAAGAAGACGTAAATTGAAGCTACAGGCAAGACAGAACGGGACACAGAGATGTGTGGTTAATCAGGCATGAGTGTCCATTTATCCCACAATACTAACAATCACATTGATCTGCCATTACGGTGTACAGTAAGCTACAAAAAAAAGGCAATTAGCTTTCCGTCTCCTGTGCTTGGCAAGGCTTAGAAGTGGTTAATGGCTATGGATACCGAGGGGAAAGCAGATTGTCAATAGAGTCAGAGCTCAGGCTCTTTCTTCAAAAAGAGAATGGGATAACATACAGGATACACAGAGAGGCAAGGGCACCGTCAAGTGGAATTTCCATGGCGTAAGTATAGTCATGGTTATTTTGACCCGAGCTCATTCAGTACACTCACATCCTGACCTGCACTCCACATTTATAAAGACATACATTCACCTGCGAGCAGGTGCTGATAAACAAGAAGACACCGCGCCTTGACATTACCAGGACGGGTTACAGTCGCATCACCGAGCACTGTGTCAGATCGGACTGCGCTGAACATTAGTTAAAATAACTGAAGCCTAGAATAGAGGCAAAGGGAGATATTACTTTACATATTATTAACACAGTGACTGGAGCTATCTGCACTAATGGTGGCTTCTGCTGAACTTTGCGAGCAGCCGCACGCACAGACAGACACAGATAAAACACACAATTAAAGCCCACTCTTCCTGTGAGCCAAACAGTCTATTTGCTGGCAGAATGAGATGGTGCTAAGTGAAGTGAGTGCAATGAGTGCCCAAAGTCCTGCGAGGTGCCTCGCTGTCTTTCCCGCGGTGACAACTGCAGCTCCCTGCAGCAAGCACTGAGAGCCCTGGAGAAATTAATGGGGGGAGAGATGACAGGTGCTGATGCGCCCAAACATGCCAGCAGACACACATCTGTGGCTAAAAATGGCAATCGACTGGAGTAACTGTTGCTTTTCTTTGACATGTATCGCTCCACCTCCGACCTCCTTCAAACACACACATCTGCATGAGCATACAGGCAGAGGCGAGGTTGCGCACACATACAGTCACCTGCGTGCACAAACACTTCAGGTAGTGGATGGTGGTAATGGTGTTTTGCAGCATCCCGAGGTGTAATGGGCCTAGGCACTGCTCTGTCGGGGCCATTAGCTTTCTGTAGTTCGTATAATTACACAAAATGGGCACTCTGGCAAACAGTGGGTGCTAATGTAGGAGTGAGGCACTGTAGCATGTGGAGGTAAGAGCTGACATAGGGTGGCACAGCCAAGTTGCCTGGTAAAAAAAAGGTTGGCACGTAAAAAGCTCATCAGATGAATAGAATGGCAGCACACTCCTGTGTGGATGACACACCTCTGCTGCAGGAGCAAAGTATGTGTTAGAGCATAATGCCAATGGGGGCTCTGAGGTTTACACTGGGAAACTGGTGTGGCTGAGGCTGATAGAGCCTGGGGTTTAATGTCAAGTAACACTGTAACCAGGTAGCTCAGGTTATTATCTGCCATGCATACAGCCCTGTTCAGTGCGCTACACAACATGGAGATTTATCACATCTATGCAGTGCGCTGGACGGTTCTGGAGTCCACACTGTCCATCAAGTCAAACTGTGTACCAAAACAGCCAAATACAAGAACAGTTTCTTCCCCCAGGCCATCACACTGTCGAATACTAGATCAGTCACCCTGTGTCAGTAACCCCCTGACTCCATCCACCCACAGACTTCTACATACAGACTAATTTGCACTACAAATCTACACTGTAGATAACATATTATATATATACTTAAACATATATTTCTAATTGACCGGACCTCTGAACACTTGAGAATTTACTTACTTATTTACTTTTTTTTATAACATTTTTTTGTTCTTCTAGTTGAATGTTTGATATGTTATGTTTAAGATTATGTTCATGTTTTCATGTTTGTACATTGTGAGCGAAGGAAAAAAAAAACAAAAAAAAAACAGAGTCAAATTCCTTGTATGTGTTCTGATTCTGATTGTGAAATCCTGATAATGGACAGCGCCTTGGCCAAAAGAAATTAGGACTATTCATGGTATATTTTTATGTGTTTTTCGAACAAACTAAGATGTTTTTTGTCTATTAGCTGCAACAATCCCATTAAGTTTTTTATGCTAAGGAGACTTGTCCAGAATGCTAACACCATGCAGGCAGGGTTCACCATCAATAACACAGAATAGCTGACAAAAAATATAAATATAATTTGACGGTATGTTCAACAGCAAGACTAGCAAGCTGGCCAGCCCTGTCACTGTCCCCAAATCGATATAAAGATTTTCATGCACACACGATCGTCCATGTTTACAAGGCCACAGCCTGAAGTAGCGGGTTGAATAGCAAATAGAATGTGAGATGATTGCTTGTATTCAGTTGCACTGAAGGACTACACTCAGCTTTGCAAAAAAAAGGAAAAAAAACAAACAAAAACATATTAGCTTTTTCATACAATTCATTTTTAACATCAAGGAGTCAGAAGCCACCTGATGCCGGAACCTCTCATTTTAGATTGTGGCACATAATTTTAGAACAGTGAGCACACAGTGTTTTTATAGGTGTTGGTTGATCGGAGGTTAACTGACACCCTGCAGGCAATTTTAATCAAGTATTCACCAAGAACTTCATATAATGTCTGTTCTATCCTGACAATAAAATATTATTTTAATTCTGCCCCAGCATTTTATTCAGAAAAGCACATTTCTGCAGCTTCTATGTGCAAAATACAGCAATCCTGTGATCATGGTTCAGCAGGGTTTTATGCCTTTGCGTCATTAATCACCGCAGGCTAAAATAGATTTTTAGGTGGCATACATACAGCATACTGTATCCTATAGTCTTCTAGATAAGGTAATCTATCAATATTATATGTATAACCATAACACTGTCCGCTCCAAGGAAAAACTAAGTCTTTGTTCATTCATGAGAGACATTAACAGCTGCCTGTAGGGAACGTCTGGAGGTTTGAAGACTCAAGAGCTTATACCTTTCTTTCAAAGCAGCCATCCAGCTTTTACTTTGTGAATCAATTGTTATATTGTCACCGGGACGTTGTCAACACAAATAAAGGTTAATTACAACAACTGTGCCCTGTGACCCGGTGCTCTGTTCACCAACAGCTGCAGTGTTTTCAGCAGCCGCATTTTACGAAACACATTAGTTCTCATTTGCGTTTTTTTGTCAGACAACGGACCGGGCATGGAAAAGTGACGAAAAAATGGCATATTAAGACAACCTGATAACAAGCAGTCACTCCAAAAGCTGCTACGCTGTGAGGGGAAAAGCAAAGACAATGACTTCTGAACCTGACATCAAGATGCACAAAGTTATTGTGAAGTCATAGTTGATTTGGCTCAGCACCGAACTCAAGCACAGAGATTATTGATTCAAGTGTTTTGATTTTTTTTTTTTCCCTATTGTGTTTACTGGACAATTATGGGACTTAGTGGGTGTATTTCTAAATTCTGTGTTGGACTGATTACACATTTACACCCATCTACTTATCCTTGTCTCACCCTTTTATCTACACAGTTAAGTTTAGTATCTACACTTATCATGCAGTATAAATGTATTCCTCTGTTTGACTACTGGGCCACTGGTTCAGCCCTCTCACATTTGGAAGCAACGCTCGGCCCCCACAAAAACCAGCAGCCGAGTATAAATTCCCAAATCAGTTTAAAAATCAGATGTCCACAGCTATGAATGACTGAATGGTGTTTGTCTATCAGGATCTGTTTGGGCAGGGAGGTTTTCAAACAGGATTTATCCTGTCAATACAAACAAAAGACTAAATTGGAAAAATCAAATCCATTATTCAAGCAACAGCAGCAGTATAAGGTTGTAGGTCAGCTGTAAAATGTTGCTGAAATCGATGCAAAACGAGTGTTTGTTCACCCAAAGTGGCTCCGCTCACATTGTACACTCCCAGGCTGATGGGAGAATAGCAATGAAATGTGACGACATGCAATCACAGACTCGATTTTAATCAAATTAATGTTTGAAGTTTGTGATTTTTATTTGCTTCAACAATGAACAAATCCCCACACTGTAATATAACATACATAGATCTATTTGCACAGTAGGCAGCAATAATTCAAATTTTGCAGACGGTAAGAGATTATGATTATGAACCGTATAGCGTGCTGCTCCTGTAGGATATGAAACTGCAGCCAGAAATTAAGAGTGGATATGCTGCATACAGATACAGTGACAAGTCATTGTGGTGCCAAACAGCCAGCAGGTGGTTAGATTAGTTTAGCACAAATCCTGGAAACAGGGAAAACAGTTATCTGGCTCTGTCCAGTTGACCCACCATTAGTCGCGCCCCTATTAGTTACTGTAGATAGGTCGGAAAAACTTGACAATCCCAAACATGGCGGTGTCTGTCCTGTTAAGCTGGGAGATGTAGTTTTTAGTAGATCTGGGTGATATACTAGCACATTATACCAGTCTAAATGAAATGAAAGAAGTCATTCTGTCTTTGAGTAGCAGCTTGAGATGTATAAACAAAAATGATGGTTGATGCTGATGTTATTGAGGGTTAGATGTGGGTGAGGTCTACCATATGGCAGCTACTAGTTGGACCACGTAAAAATGTGAAGCTCTAGCTTGATCCCAGTTCTAATCCGCTCTTAGAAAAAAGTTACCCCACAGTTTTGGAAACACAATAAACACAACATCTTCTCTAAGGCCGAGGTGAAGCTAGCACATATATGGTCAACAGGAAAGTTGGCTGAGGTTCATCCAGGTTCCAAACTTGCTCAACTGTTATTAGACAGCAGAGTGAAAATGTGCAGGTCTTAGGAGGGATCAATTGTTTCAAAAGTTCAGTGTTTGTTTTTATTTTGTTTGTGTTCTAGTCTTTATGTTCAGCTAAGCTAGGCTCCTAGCTGTAGCTTTGCCTTTAGCGCATATAAATGAGGATGGTATTGATCTTCTCTCCTAACTCTGCAAGAAAGTGGATAAGTTTATTTACCGTACTGTTTTGGCACTATTGGAATTTAATGTAGCCCTGAAAAGCACTGGAGGACAAACAAAGATGAATGCGTACATAAATCTGAGCAGTTTTCCTGTTTAACAATCATGTATTCCAAATGTGCTTATTGTCTGTCAAATATTGTGCAAACCAAACTAATTCATGAAGTCTTGTAACGTCCTTAATAAAAGTAAAAAGATAAGGAGACATGTAGGATGTGGGCACAACCTTTGGTGATTTAAATACTGTGGGAGTGTGAACAAGACTAAAGCCTGAGAGAGTGATGACAGATTGGCTGAAAGCTTTCAGTACTCATGAAACCACAAATGTGGGCGTTAGTGTTGAGGTTATCATTCGAATACTTAAAACCCTGCTGACACCTCATCGTAAGAAGTGGTTTAATGGTTTATTTAAAGCTCGAAAACAAAATAGTAAATAGATACCCATCTATGAGGGAAGGAACTAACTCTCCACACGCTCACAGTCAACAGACTTCAACTTGAACACACACTGTACCAGTCAATGCCTCCTCAATGACAGGATCATAACCTCGGGACAGAATGTAGCCAGTAAGTACTAAAACAGTTGTCTGAGCTTCCTCTGTGAATCGAAGCATTTAAAGTGATATTTCACTCGGCTTGAGAAGTTCAACTTTTCAACATGTACAACTTTAAAGTTCAAGAGCAGTCGATATCTAACCCTTTGCCCCTTCTGCTTCGACCATTACCACCAGGATCTGCCAAACGTGTGGATTTTCACACTGTTTCGAACAAACAAAACCAATCCAAAAGTTGTATACTGTATATATGATTGTTAAATACCATGTTAACAAAAATTGGCAATGGCCACTGTGCTATGCAGGGGTCCCTCTGACCTCTGACACGCTAAATACTATGAGGGACTGGCGGTTTAACTCTAGCCATCACCCACTGCCTAGTTCAGAGAGGTTAATGCCCATCATCAAGGGTTCGTGATCCCTGCAAACCCCAGGAGCAGAAAACGCCCCAGCTCTCACTTCAAACACATAAAAGAGCATCTAGATTTAAAATTCACTTTTTATGTCTCAGCTCATGACCCAGACAGTTCCACAAATCTCCTTGTCTTTTTTTTTTCGTTGGAAAAATCTATTCCTCCCTCTTCTCCTCCTTCTGCAGCAGTCTGTTTATTCCTTACAAGCGGGTCGATATCGCTGTTTATGTGGCATTTTTGTGTCTTAACTGAGTTGGCATGCAGTCGGCTTATGGGCTGACAGAGCAGCTCCCGTTACTCAGTTATCGTTGGGGGAAAAAGTCATAAAACTGACTTTTCCTATCTCTGTTTGCCTCTTTATTGTGGCTGAACCTCAGCCAATGATAATGTTGGTAATGACACTCGAGTTAATCATCCCACAGGCGATTGTTTTTGAGCTGATAAATGCCAAACAGAGACCCTTGGAAAACCTGCATGCACTGATCAACCGAACAGCGGCAGCTAATACACAACCGCATTCACGCACACTTTTACTGTGAACACACACGCACACACACACACTCACTAACTTTATGTCTACTCAATGCCATACCATGACTGATCGCTACAGGCTGTCCGAGCAGCTTTGGTCATCAAAAACGAGCACCACAATAATTCAGCGTACTCACCCACGCAAGTTAGCTTTCAAGCAAACTTCAGCTGTCAGTGTTGGAGAGCGCGTAGTTGGAGGGAGATCAGTGAAAAACGGATGTCACAGAATAAAAGGCAGGATGGGGTGGAGGGCTACATAATTACTTCCACCAAATTAATTTCTCTTCTTTCCTCTCATTTTTTTTCCCTCTTCGCCTATTGTTTTGGCACAAATAGATTCATATGCCACATCAGGCACGGCACTCAATCAACGAGGTGATTATTAAAAGTTGTTTACCAGGGGTGGCCTTGTCTCCCTTTCTACACTATTGACTACAGTGCCATCCATCAGAGAGGCTGCAAACGCCCTGAGAGGGTGTGCTCAATAAAGGCCAAGTTTGGGAAGAAAAGTTAGAGGGGGTGGGGGGGAAATGAGGAGGTCTTGTCATGATAAATGGGTGAAAACAGCGGAATTAATTAGAGGAGGGATCCGGCTCTTTGCTAGAAATTGCAAGGTGGTGATCTTGACTTGCTGTTGGTCATGCGCACACATGCAGTGAAGAAGCTCATCAGAGCCTCCACATGGAGGGACAAACTCCAGATTAAATCCTTTTCAGTGTATGAAATAATAAAATGAAAAATGCATTGCAGTAAAGACAGAGAAAAAGTGATGTTTCCAGTAGAGGGCCCTATGAACTACATTATTTACAATACTTTGCAGCCATTGTGTCGGCAAAATAAAACATCAAGAGTGACCAGATGTCCTGATTAAATCGTGAGAGTTCCAATTTCCAAGCATTTGTCCTGGCATCCTGACAGAGAGACACTTTGTTTTGATAATCAGACCGGATACATTTTGTTTTCTACCAGCAAAAAACAAAACAAAACAAAAAAACTGAAAACTAAAGACATTCTCGTGAAATGGGTCACTGAGCAAAAATAATGGCTTTGTTAGGATAATGGTTGAGGTGAACTCAAAATGGAAGGGAAAATACAATAACTACATCTCTTTGTCTCCTGTCAATATGCAAGACAGTGGCATTGATGTAGTAAAGACAGGTGGACATGATCTGCAGCTACATCCTCCCAAAGAACAGCAATAGAAACAGACAGATGGTAGAGTTCAGAGCTTACCCAATCAAAACGACACTTATTCTGGAAGTTAGTTAATTGTCTATAATTGTTTTAACAGGAAACAGATGGGCAAAACAAAGCAGCATTCATTTATCATTCATTCACGGAGGATATAAAAAGTCTTCACACACTAAAGAAATTGCAGCTTTTTTGAAATGCAGTGTGTTATTTGATCTTTCAACAAACAGAAATCCAGGAGACAAAAAAAAAGAGTTAATTATGAGAACATGGGGACTCTTGCTGTGTTCAAAGTTAAGTACTCACATACAAAATCATGCTTGTGGGTAAATAACATACACCTGCCATCAGGGAACGCTGCTCTGACTGAAACCAGATTAAAGTCAGCTGTCGCTGTAGGGTTTGCATCCTACCGGGAGAGCCGAGGGCCGCAGGGAGTTACCAAAGCTGTAACTGTTGAAAAGGACCAATCAACGGAGGGAAATTAAACAATACTGAAGGCATGACTAATAGCTATCACCAGGAAAGTATGTATATGGATATGTATATTGTAAAATTCAATACATTTTAAGACAAAGAATTATGAATAGGTTAAACATTTCAATGAATATTAACTCAATGAAACTCCCGCAGTTGATAACTAACATAAACATTATATCCAAGTTTGGGATATTTCATGTTTAGATATAGAAATTAAGCTATCAAATTTAATATGTCGCTATTTGCATACATTTCCAGAACACAAATCTGAACTTAAATCACTACCTAAGTGTCTGTTTAACAGGTTTTCTTTCCCCTAACTCGAACTCGAGCTAACCGGCTAAGGGGAAACAGAAAACTCTCCTATCATCATACAATGTTTCCATCTTTTCTACAATTAAAAAAAATCCTAAACAAAGTTGTGTTCCCAGTCACTGTGATTGAAATAGTGCTGACATTTCCAGAACAGACCGGTTCCTCTGGAGCCCCCTCATCCACCCCCTCTCCTTTATTGCCAAGGCAGCCTAACCCAAGGCGTTCTCCACACATAACTGATCTGAGGACAGACACTGACATTTACAAAGGTCCACAGTTTTTCACACACCATTAATTAAAGTGAAAACAAACCTTTGTCTCCCTCTTTCACTCTTCCACCCCTCACTTTTTCCTTCCTCACTACAGCTCCCCTGCATGTCTCCGGGAAAAACTGAAGTAACAGTGAGATTCCATTTACACAGAACTAAACGCTTGGACTCACATTAAGGATCACGATGGGGAACCTCGTGAGGGGGGCCATTCAGTGACGCTTGCTAATGAAATCTCAGGGACGTGCTATTAGATGGCCTGGATCAAGAGGTTCCACTGATGGCCATGAAATCCATGCTGACAAATAATGCTTTCGTGAATGAATAATAGCGTGAGCATGTCCTTGCGAGTTTGTCGACCTTGGACATAAAACCTAATATTCTTAAACATGAAAAATACAAAGAAGTATATGTTTTAAACCAGCTATAGTTAGCTAGCTCTAACTAGTTGATCCAAGCTTTTTTCTTCTGGGACATTTTGATTCTAAATATCTGATTGAGAAAATAAAACATTGCATATGGTAGAGGAAATTAAACATTTAGTGCTACAGGAAATCATTCAGATTAAGGCATTAATGGGGTACTGACGCATAATTGAGCACCCAGCTGTTTGTTTAATCAACTTTTATTAAGTGCAAGGACTAATGTTTGTCCCCAATCTGCCTCTTAATTGTAATGATGCAAGTGTAGGTAACATGTTTGCGAGGAAAACAGACTATGAAACAGGTTTGTAGAGTTGGGTCTTACATATTTTATGTAAAGGTAATCTGATGCATAATAAACCACAAAAAATAGATGTCAATAGAGGTTTTTAAGTGTCAGGGTCTACACATTGTGTTTGCGCCTTTTCAGAACTCTGGATTGGGTTCTATCAAGAGAAGTTTGACTGGCAACTGCTCTGAATAATTTGTGAAAATTGCACTGGCCTTGTTTGAATAGATTTTTAAAGCAAAATGTAGTTTGTACAGGCAGAGAAACATCCCTGCTAAAGCACCAGAAAAAAAACTGTAGTTGTGACAGTATGAATAAAATGAAGCGCACCACGTGAAGTAGTCGTTTATGAGAGTGTTATTTTTACAAACATATTGCAAAATGGCAAAATTGCAAAAGCAGCCATGATTCACTTGACATTTGTACCGAAACCTGACAAGAACCCTCATCTACCGAAATTTCCGGCTGCTGAGTTGAGGTTATTACTCAATTTCAAAACATGAAAAACTTTGTTATTTGCTACACCTGAACTTCTGGGTTTTCAAATGCAGACCGGTACCATTTGGAAATTTTCAGGTCGAGTTAGAGCTCCGCAATCAAGCAGCTCCACATATGCAGGCTAGGAGGCCCGAGTGCAGATGTTTTTCATAGTCATTTCGGCGCTGCTCTGCAGTGGCCCTGTTGGTGTCTGGAGGCAGACTAATGGGAAATGGCGCTGACTGTGCTGGCCTGACTAAAAACAGTACATACCTGCATAATGTCTCCCACCTTGCCCACTGCTGTGCGCTCTGTTGGTGTGTCTAAAATAAATGTGTATGACAGGTGAATATGAATGTGTGAATAATATGGTGCGGTGTGAGGGAGAATTGTCAGTGTGGATGTTTATGCTGTTGTGTCTTTGAGTGACAGAGAAAATGTGTGAAAATGCGTGTGTGTGCACGCGCTAACTTATCCATGCAGGCCAGGCCTGCGGTTAGCAGTAGTGTGCTAGCTGAGGTGGAACGGTGGAAGGCAGATTGCTTGGGGAGCGTCATCCTCCTTTTGCTTGCCATTTAGCAGCTCAACCAATCCCACAACCAGGAGAGGAGATTCACAGTTACTCCTCTTACTAAGTTTGATAACAATGCATGAGTTATCCTTTTTAAATTACTTTTTGCATGCATATTTTAATTAAAACCATTAAAGTGAATCAATCATTCGTGTTCCCTCTTAGGACCCCAAGCATGTAACTCGCCATCAGTTTGTCATACACTGCTGTGCCCTGCTTTCGACATTTTACATTAAACACAATTAGCTCACGCTTAATACAGTGAGGGACTGCCACTGCAGTGCCTGAGCAGATTTAGAGGAGCTGCGTGTTAAATAAAACTGCCACAAAAGAACAACTTGTTTTTCCCTCTCCCACATTTGCTTTTGTGAGAAAATGCTCAATGTGATTCTTCCACGGCTTTGAAAAGCGGTGAAATCTATGATGAGGTAATACATCAAAGAAATGATTGTATTTCATGAGCACACAGGTTCCTAACATGGCAAAGGAAATTCAATCATAACAGTCATTTACAGGAAACAGCAAGCTGGTGATGTTGCATCGTGCTAACTAGCTGCTGCAGGTCTACTTAGCCTGCAGGCTTAAGTAAATTGCACTTAAGATTGATTTTAATAATGAAAAAATTGATGGGAACAGGTTGGAAACCTTTACTGTATTGCTGGAAGCGTGTGTTGTTTGTGTGCATGCATGTTCTAGGCTGCAAAGGCTAGGGTGATTTCACTTGTGTTCCAATATATACTGATCAGCCACAACATTAAAAAGACTGGCAAGTGGATTGGATAACATTTATCATCTAGTTACAATGCAAATTCTTCTCTGGGAAATGTTGGGTTGTGGCATTCAATGTGGCTGCGACTTGACATTCGCCACACATCTAAACTGATCTCTCAGCAAAATATTGTGGTAAGCCATTAATAAGATGTTGGGATGTGGCACACCATGGACAAAAACTTGCTCATCTATCCAATCGTTCCTGAGACGTTCCATTCCTCTCTGGGCTGACTGACTCAAACGCTTTACCATCCTCTACCCATGATGCCAATGTAGTGCCAAGTGTAGGGAATAAAGGGAGGGAGGGCGGAAAAGGAAGAGAAAGAGTAAGTGGAGAAAAGAGACAGATGGACATAGTAGTAGGACACAGTAGAACAAAACAAAAGATGAAACGGAACAGCAGAGAAATAAACTGGCAAAACGGCAACTGGGAATTGGTAATTGAGAACAAAACGGAGCGACAAAAATGCAAAGAAAGACAGAAATATAAAGCAAGGCAGATGAGAGGAGAGGGATGCCGTGAGGGTTGCTGGGTAAAGTGTGCGGAGATAAGAGCTGTTTAACGGCCCTTTAAGAACCTGGCAGGCCAACGTTTGAACTCTTAGGCTCAGCGGATCTGAGGCAGAGATCTCTTGGAATTAAACCACTAAAGCTGAGAAGAGAAGAAATCTTCACTTTTTCTCTTCCCTCACTGACACTAATCTGTTAAAAAAGAAAAGTACTTAGCAAACTGTATTGTATTTGGTTGATCAGTATGCGAAAATGAACAATTTCCTCTCAAAGACCTTCAAAATGTGCAAGTACATGCACATTGAAATTCAAACAAACTTTTACAAAGTTTGACTTAGCACACATCACAATATCATAGTTTGCTATCTGAATGAATATACATAAATAGGTACTGTACTGTATGAAGCATCTGTGTTCCATTATGTACAGACAACAGACTTCCATTAAGACATAAACAAATAGGCAATAGGAGCTCATTTGCTGTATACTGGGCAGGAGAAAATGCCAGGATGACATTTGGCTCTATCTATTTATGAGCATGTATGCGTTTGTGTCTCTATCTGTGAGTGAAAGGCTTTTAGGTGGGCCATGGAGGAGACCACACTCCTGTGAGTGACAAAAAAAAAAAAGCGTGCACCTTTACTATTGTTGTACTGATTGAATTAATACCATGATCTTGAATATATCCACCAGCAGGTACGACACAGATGAAGTGGTGATTTTGTGAAGTTTCTTTCTTTCCGTGAGGGGTATATACTATTCCCACTGTGTAATGTGTTTATTTATTTAGCTTAAGACTACCTCTTTATTTAGTTTGGAGTCATGAACCACTGCTGCAGGGAAAGTTTGGTCTGTCTACGGAGGTTTGCCTGAGTGCATGTTGGAGAAAGCCAAAGTGGACTCTTTCTTTCTTTTCTTTTAATCTATGAACTGAGACAGAGAAGTAATGCAAAACAAGATGCAAAAATCTACCACCCTGATGGCATGCTCACAGTAAGTGATAACAGGCTGATGTCAAGCAAGTATAATGGAAAGCTCAGCATATTGGTTTTGCGTGTTTGCATGCTACCATTTTTTAATTACACATACTACAGCTAAATAGAGTAACATTTTTGTCCTAATCATGCCACTAGATGGATATAAACACCACAGTCAAAAGAGTTAACTTTCTTGGGACCATGAATGTTACGCCAATCCATCAAGTACAATTTTCACTCGATATGTGACTTTGACCTGATGGTTTGTCCTAGATGAGAGATCAGACCAGTTGATATCCTTATCCTTATCCTAACGCAATTCCAATCCACTAAATAGTGAGTTGAGAGTTTAAATCAGAGTACACAAGATTCTTTCTCTAGGGACCATGATTGTCTATCAAAATTACAAGGCAGTCCATGAAAAACTTGTCGAGACATTACATTCAATACCACAAATGTAAAACTCATGGGGCGCAAGATGAAAAAGTACAAAATCAACAAGGTAATTTAGATTCATCCATTAGGGGCTATAATTAAATAAATAAATACACCAAATAATTCAAATAATTCATTTAAGTGTCATTAATTAATTCAAATTGGAATTAAATGCATGTATGTGTTATTAAATGTGTCATTAATTCATTAAGCTTTAAAAGAAACAAGACTAGAATAAAAAAGTCACAATGCATTTCAAATAATTGAATTGCTTCAGTTAAAAGCAGTGGCACAAAGAAATGTTGTTAGTCTTGATTTAAAAGAGACAGATACAATAAATCCATGAAGCACTGCAACACAGGACCATGAAATACTTAATTAAATAGTGAAATAATTATATATGTTTTTTTACATGAAATGAATTGGTATTTTGATGAATCAATGAAACATTTAATAACACATGCATGTATTTAATTCCAATTTTAATGAATTAATGACATTTAATTAATTATCTAATGGTTTATTTATCTACTTATTTATGGCACTTTTAGTCCTCAACCATACAAAATGTCATGGTAATGGCAAGACAGCCATTAGTTTGGAGATGCTTTGGTCTGGATAGAAGTGGTAAACTGACAGATGGACTGGCACTGCCATTCATAGACCCATGCTGCTTGCATGGCTGAGAAGCAGAGAGGCGGAAATTACAGCTACAGAGATTTTTTTTCAAAGTAGTGTGTGTTTAGTTACCATCCTCTTTCATGCTTGTGGGTGCAAACGTTCTGACCATCAAAAAAAAAAACCTAAGCTGACATAGCACTCTTAAAGATGATGGTGTCAAAGAGCTCCTGGAAGTCATTATGATTTTGACGTCCGCCATTGTTGACTCCCCTGGAGCTTCTATCTGCTCTCAGTATGCCGGCCCGGTCTTGTTCAAATAATGAATATTTCCATTTTTCCACGCAAGAGTGGACACACTGTGACTAGACAAACGCTAGCAAGGGTTTTCTGAACATGGCTCAAAATGCTGCAGAAATCCATTAAAAAAAACTATAACCATCATAAATTCAATCTGAAGAGAAAGCAGAATCATACTTGAGTTTAAACCTAAGTGAGGGGAAAAAGGGAAAGTAGAGTATGAAAGTAAGAACAGATGAGTGAGTTCATGTCTCATCTTCACACTGACAGCCTCCACTGTCTCACTCAGTGGGCGAATCAGCTTTAATCAACTGGCTCCATCTAAAGGCATGTTCTTGAGATCTGTAACCCTCTGACACTTTTGAAGACTTTTTTTTTCTAATTTATCACATGGTGGGAGTGACATAAAGATAGAGTGATCCCCTTGTGTTAGTTGTAATTGTATGTTCTTTTACTCTCTTTTCTACAATGTAAGGCCAGAAAAGAACTGGAGTAAAACTGTGCAAGTTGTCTGAATGATAGAGAAGTTATTTCTCGTTCAAGTGAGAAATAATGGTAACTCTGCAGAGTTTGTAATAAATAAAAACTTGTTAATTGACAACAGTGACTCAATGACTTCTACTGTGATCTCAGGTGTTATTCAAAGTAATTATCTTCCTCTGCTTAAACTGAGTGGGAGACTTGTCATGACATGTTTGACGAATTTACACTCCACTTCAGAAAAGCTTTTTTATCAGGCGGCAGGACATGAATAGTCACTTTATCTAACTGTGTTTTTTTTACTCAACACTTGCAGGTTTGTTTTCAAACCAGAGCTACTGCGTTTAAAATAATCAAGATGAAAGAAATTCCCCTTTAGTTCTCATATCTGGTGTTATCAACATCCACCTCTGAAAACATTTCTTAGTGCTGCATCCATTTTGAGAGGTAGTTACAGCCTTGAAGCCTCGAGCGTGTGCAAACTGCAGCCCTCTGTCGGCTTTAATTACTCAACTGTAACACTGCTAGTATAAAATTGGCGATTTAGAATAATGGCGAAGAAGTATGACACAAAAGTGTACCAGACCATTAATGGGCTCAAAATATTAAAATCTTCACTGCTCTAATCTGTTCTTACTTCTCCAACTGCTCATTCCTTCCCTGTAACTACCTCCCTATATGCCCACTCTTTTCCTCTAATCTTCATGAGGATGGATACTTTGCCCTTGGCACACAACATTGTAGGTTGGGTGGCAAGCCAGCCAGTAAGTAAAACTATATGGAGTTGGGAGGGATGTGTGCCTGCATTTGTGTAAATGTAATACAGGTAACCACACAGTTCACAGACAGCAAAATATAGATTGCAACAGGTATGATGAAGACAGAAGGGGATTTGCATCATTACTAAGTAGTGGAAAACATGATATTACATTCAGATATGGACAACACATAATCATCGTAACAGTTACAGGAATAATAGGGAGAACTGAGCTCTGACTTTTCCAATCAACTGCTACACTCCTGTCCAATAGGTGGCAAAATTCACCTGTAGGCTGGTTTGCCATCCACCGTTAAAACTGAAAGAAGTAAAACTTAAAGTAAACTTGTTGTGTTGATATACTAATCTGCAGTTCACTGTTTAGCGCTACATGTTCCTCTGAACTGAAACTGTCAGTCCTGCTGTGTTTTTAGCTCCATTAGCTGTTCATTCTGTTCTGCTGGGCCACAAGTTGCTAAAACCAAACTAGCGCTCCTCCTGCACCAATTTGTTGTTCCAATCATATCAACCAGACTCAGCTGACGGACACCAGTACAGCAGGTCTTTTTGCACTAATGACTAATATCTGGCATTTCTATTTTCCTCACATTGTTTTTTTTCCTTTTTGTTGTGGCTATATTCTGCTGTTTCAAGTAATGAAAAGAAGGTAGATGTGAAAAAGACTCAAAATATCAAAGAAAGGCACACAGGATGCAAACCGAAACGATGATGAAGATAGCTGAAGAAATTATATGCAAAAACAACAGGGAAGTTTAGAAAATGTTAAACAACATGGAGAAAAAGCACACGCGAGAACTGGAGGACTTTGCACAGAAAAAAACAAAACAAACTAGAGAGCAGCCAAAGAGCAGTGCTGATGTTTGTATGTGATCATATTAGACTGTGTTGCTACTGTTAAGAAGCCAGGTCCCCCAGTGAGCTGGCAACCAAAGTCACCTTCTGGCAGCTGTCTACTGTCATCTACTAATGCACTCACAACGACTTTTGAACCTCACAGTTAATGACCAGGGAGGTAATGGAGAGGGATGCAGGCCATGAACAGCTCTCCGACTGCAGTCTGCTGGAGTGTTCAGATGTTCTCTTGCGCACGGCCGGGACCATCTGAGCTTAATTTACCTTGATGTAAAGCTATGTACGGTATATCACCGTTAGCGTCACCAGCTGGGTATGGAAACATGCCGTGTGTGTTTCTTTATGTATGGATGCACGCATGCCAGCCTTGTGCAGCTCGCTCATAAGTAGGAGGCTTTATGGTGCCCCCTGTGTCTTGTGCGCACATTACCTGAAAATCCCTCTCCTCGAGAATCTCTTTCCTCCACCTCACCAGGAAGGCGGCGCACACGTAGAGGTGGAAATGCGAGAAGCCCTCTGGTTCAGCCTAGTGAGAGAGAGAGAGAGCGAGAGAAATGACAGGGGCTGATTTACAACAAGTTTAACATTTCACAGTCATAAAATAAATGAAACCTCCATCACAGCCGTGGTAGATTATTCAAATAGAAGCTAAAGGATGTAAGGAAAGCATGTCAGTACATACAGAGTAGCTCATAGCTTCATTTAAACAGAGATTCTGATGCATTTTCATGCGGTGTCATACGGAAAAGGGAGACGGGGGGAAAAGTGGAATATAAAACATTTTTCTGTCACAACCAAAAAATGTACATTTGCAGGAGCGACAAAGATGAAGAAAGCTACAAATCCCTTCTTCTTTGCACCACTTTTTAAAATTTCTTTTATTCCAGTCCCTCGTTATGTTTGGCAGCTCACTTCTTCTATGACTCGGCAAAGAGCAAGGGAATTAAAGACAGGAAAGACAAAGGATGAAATGTTCCTTGTTCTATTCATTTTTTTTCTCCAGAGCCCTATCACAGCGAGGATAATTACCAAGGCCTTTAAATGCAAGTGAAATGGGAGTATATGCCCCCGTGCAGGCAGGATAGAATATCTAAAGTGTATCTTAATGTGTGAGTTTTTCTGAATGCAATTTGGGATGCGTGTCTTGGGGTTTACTATCACACAGACTGTATGTTAATTTAGCTAAAAAATTGTCTCTTCTTCATGTGCATTACCCAACATGATTGAGTAGAAGAGATGCTAGTACATGCTCACAACTCTAAGTGAGAGCATACATTTAGTAATTATTCTGCAAGAGTGCCCTCTGATGTGTCTTCATTGATACTACATGGTGGTAAAGAAGCAATGCGACATGAAAGATGACATATTATGGACACTCTCAGGTTCTTAATTGTATCTCTGGTTACCAGTAGAAGAGATTTATATGCTTTATTGCTCAAAAAAAGACATCAGGTCTCTCATACTGTCCAGTGTTGCAGCGCCACATTCCCCCGTCCTTCTGAAACGCTCTGTTTGTAGCTCCTATCCCTTTACAGTCATCCCATTCCCGAATACTCAGTCTCCACTGATTGGTCAGCTCACACGTGCCTGACCAAGCATTGCTAACAACAACAGAATAGCTGTTCTACATCAACGTGCCAAACTAGCCATTATGCATAAATTATGCACAAGTGTGAAATGGTGTTGTAGTGTGATGTCACAAAGTTGCAACTATTGGTGAGGCATTTCAGGAGAAGTGCTTCTGTGAGTGCGGATTTTGACCTTTTTGACTCAATATTGATTACAAATACCAGAACATATATAAAAACTCGAAGGGAAAGGAAAACAATGAGAAAGAATAATAGGCCTCCATCAAAGTATGAAGACATGTTGGGAACAGACTCACACGCACCTGCTCCTTAATCCAAAGTGACACGCGTTTCTAGTAATTCAGCCATGTTTATCACATCTTTCTGCTCATTTACAGGATTTCAATTAGAGGGTGCAGCATTACTCATTTCCACTTTGTCTGACTAACCAAGTGCAAGGGGCTGCTCTTTAACCACCATGCTCATTTGTGTACAGCAGCGAGCCATAACTCTGCAGGAATGAACAGAAACTGCCTTTTCTGCTGTGATAATTGAATTTCCCTCTAGAAACGAAGGGAGGGATGAACAGAAGAATAGTGAGTGGACAGATTTAAAACAGCACACATGGTGTTCTATGAAAATAGTCAACAAATACACTGGGTGTTACTGCATTTTTTGCCTGCTCTTTTGTAGACAGATTGGCCCTCCCCACGCCTTTTTTGTTTGTCTGCTGTTTGGGTTTCCTCTTACTTTACCTCCCACTTAGCTAAACCAATGTTCAGAATTTCCCAACTGAGAGAGAGTGTGTGCGTGTGTGTATGTGCGTGTGAGATCGTGAGTAATAGAAGAGAGATTACGGAGTGTGGTGAGGGAGGAAAAAAAACATCAACAAAAAAAACAGGGGTGTTTGTGAACAGCGAAGCGTAGCGTGATGTGAGTTGTAAACTGGCAGGTGATTGGCTTGTTGGTCTAACCTTGCAGCTCCAATCCAAACAACTGAAGTAGGCAAACACACGGTCTCTCTCTCTCATAAATACACACACACACACACACATTGTAAGAGTGGCATATGGGAGCACAATGTTTATCAGTCCCTAAAGATTTGCAGTTTTAATTTCCTTTCTTTTATGAGGGTTTTTTTTCCCCCTGTGAGTGTGTGTGAGTTCATGGTTGATGGCACCAATGAACTCCGAGGGAATGTGAAACTCTAAAACCCAGACCCCCATCCATCTATCCTCTTCTCTCACAATATATCACCTCCTTCAGTCTCATTCAACAATTGCCCATCAACCGCTCTTCGCTCTCTTTCTCATTAATATGGCTGCAAGGAGTCATCCACAAACAACAAAGTGATTCATCCTGATCAAAAACAAATTCTGTTAACAAGTGATCTTGATATTTTGATTTGTCACGACAGTGGCCTCACCCTGCCTTGAAATCTTCTGCCTCCATCAGGTGCAGCAGGAATGGCAGCCTAACTAATAACAGTTTACAGTATATGACTTGCTCTGCTGCTCACTTTGATGTTTTTTAAGTGGCAGGGAGACGGAGAAATGGTAAAATGAATAAAATGCTTCCTTTTTGTGGTGCCAGTCAAAGTACACATCGCTGTAATAACGTCATGGAAGTCTATAAAGGGAACAGTGTGTAGTGAGATTAGAAAGCTCAATGAAAATAAAAATCTTTAACATTTTGTCTTTACTTGACCGGGAAGGCCTTCAATGCATTAATCAAAGATGACATTTTAGGGCCGAACCATTCAGATGTCTAATCAAATGACAATCACAACTGATTCAATGTAAGTCCTCCAAAAAAAGTCCTTCATTAAGCTACTTTTGCCATTTAATCATCACAAATGGAACATCTTTGGATTTTGGACTGATTCAGTCATTTTAGGCCAGATGGATTTGTGATGTATCTCTGGATCAATAGCATAATAAAAAGCAATTAAGGAATGGCTGAATCTATTGTCAGTTTAAAATGCTCAAAGAGTGTTTGGATGCCACCAAGAATATGTTGTCCGGAAAAAACGGAATTTTAAACAAGAACAGTGTGATATTTTGGGACACAAGCTTATTTGCCTTAAAACTGAGAGTTAACACAGCAAGCTAAATGTCTCCATCTGCTAACAGCCAGTTGTCAACCAATTTGGTGAGGCTTCAGATGGACTATGGATAAAGAGGATATCTAACGCACAGGAATACTAAGAAAGGTGAGGTTATTCAAACATTTGACATTAAATTCATATTTGTTAAAGTGCTCTGGTGGGATAAGCTGAGGCCGTTAGGTCACTTCCCCCTGGATTGAGCTGTAAAAGAAGGTGTTGTGAAACGATGGGTACGCTTAGTAAAGGTATAACCTGTGGGAAAGGTGGACTGTTGATTCTATACATGCAGTTTTTCTTTCCCAGTGAACACTGGAAATTAAGTTACAGCTCTCTCCTCATTCATTTAGATATGGGCCTGGTCTCGGTGATGTCCAGGGGCATTGCAAAGATGAGTTACCTAGAAGGACTTTGGCTCTAGGACCATATTTAACTCACAGTAAACACATGAAAAATTTAAGGCACGCAATTAATAATGGTGGCAATAACTGCTCCATTTTATATACATTTTCACACTGCAGTGTACAAAATTTAATCTTCTCTTGGTGGAAGTAAATGTTACAGTGTGAAACATCAACACCAACATCTCTTAGCTCCACTTCTCAGCCCATTTCTCTCCGTGTGACTTCCTCCTGCCCTACCAACCACTGCTGCTGCTTCAGCTGAAGGCTTTCTCGTCATTATGATTTCCCAAATAAAGTTTGGCATGGGAGCCAAGGTGACTCCATCAAACTTGTCTCTACCTCTTCTCCACCTCCATTGTTATGCCCGACCCTCCATCCCCCCACCCCCTGTGTCAGGGCAGCCATATTGGTTGAGACAAGCGAGACTGACTGACAAGCACTGCTGATCAGAGAATGGAGGAAGCAGGGGAGGAGGTGGGAGGGAACAAAGGGAGAAAAAGGGTGATAGGGGTACGGGGAGAGGAGGCGACGGGGGTGGAAGGAACAGAAGGGGGAGTGCCTGTGAGACGGAGAGGGTATGAGGCTAAAGGTAAACAAAGGGGGGAAAGGGAATGTAGAATACAGATTGAGGGGCAGTTTTGCAATGTCACAGTGTCTGTAAACTGCTGTGCTGGCTGTCTGACTAGTCTCATCCCTCAAAAACAAATGCCGCCTGACGTGGGACTAACTCGATAGCCTGACGACCTGACTCCAGACAAGGTGAAAAGGTGATAGAGCGGGGGGAGCGATGTAAAATGATGAACAGGCAGACGCAACAATTACACAGATAAAACACGATGAGCGCCGATGCTCCGGTTGTGCTTTTAAAGCTCTCTTCATGTTTTACATGTCTGAGCCCGACTGTGGCAGTGATTTGTGAAATTTGACATTAACTGTTACAAGCTGTAAAAGTATTCCCCTTGGGTAATTCACACCTACGAGCTGGGATAGCAGGGGAGAAGTTTGTGACTGCAGGATACATTTTAAGACTATAAGGCATAGAGGGCTGATGACAGTACGGCAAAAGTCAGGTCTTGATGCAAACCATTTAAAAAAAATAATTAAAAAAACAGAAGAAGGATGGAGTATGGAGGGGGAAAAAATGACCAACATTTAAATTTCTTCAGCACCGTTTCTGCATCTGTGATGTCTTGCTTTAGGCTACATTTTAAATTGCCAAGCACGGAGGTTAATCAGAGGGGGAAAAAGCAACAAAAAATAATAAAATTAGAATTCCCACCTTGCCATGGATTCAGTCCATTACAGATCCCTGCTGTGTCGTTCCACCTCTCCCTTTCTGTGTATGCTAAATTTTGAAACAAAAGCCTGTAAAGGTGTCTGTAATGAGTGGGTAAATGCATACATTAATATACAGTATGTACTGTATGTGAAAATTAAGTTCATTAGCAGAAGAACTGTAATAAGATAACTGAAAACGATCAATCGCAACACATAAACTTCTCCATTAACGCTACCATGGCGCAGCTTATGTTAGTTTCATGCTGAGACCGACAAAGAGGAGGATTCTATGTGCAAGTGTGTGCATTCTTTGGAAGACAGCCTGTGTGTGGATGATCGGGGTCTGGTCTTCAGGGGCCTGTCTTATTGTTCGCGGTGACCACGGGGCCAAACATTACCACGGATAGAAGACAGAGAGACAGGAGGTGCGAGGAGGGCCGCTTCCCCCGGGACGGTGACTCAATCTTCCTGTTATTGAGCTGGCAGGTAAGTGTTTTATTCATATTCAAGAGAGCATGTATCTCTTGTGTAGTCTGATAATTGACTTTGGCACAAATTTGTGAGCGAGCTAAAATATATCAAGCTGAGGCGCCACATTTAGAAAGGTTATTCCTCTTGGTCTTACTTGCAAGAAACAATTCTGTTTTTGATTAAACAACGCTGTCAAAGAAATTCTAGCTCAATGGCTGCCTCTGTTTCGTTATTGCCCTCCTATCATTCATCTCCAACACTGGAAGGAAAGAATGAATCTGTTTGGTTGATACTCAAGGCCATGCAGCATTTTAATTTTATGAGTCCATGCGCATGATACTCAAAGGGTTTTTAAAATATGTGAGCCAAGAAGCACCCAGGTACATAACTTCACATTACATGTAGAACCATTTTAGTAGCTTTCCTGTGCCCTTTGGGTTAAAAGAGAAATCTCCTAGTCTCTTAGAAGCAGAAAAATTCTAAATGGTAAGGTCCAAATACAGTATGTCTGTAAAAATGTAAAAATCTGTCTCACCAGCAGAATTTAATCTTTTATCAAATTCCCAAGTGTTGTTAAATCTAATTTTCTATCTCTTTCATTGCCTTTCACTTAATTTTATTTAATCGAAGCATGTGGCTTACATTAAAATGTGAAAGCGCCGGAATTGTAAAGTAAGTACATAAAAGATATCAAGAAAATAAGAGCATACCAAAATAGGCCTCACGATAAAAAAGTGCACTGGCAGACAAGATGAGGTTTTAACGAAAGAAAAGTGACAGTTAAAAACATTAGACTGACGCCGCATGAGAAAATATATTGAGATCAGTGGTGATAATTGAGTAGAGGCACATGATTATTAACAACAAGGGATTGATCCATGTGTGAACAGCACTTCCCTGGCATTGATGGTCAATGTGGAGCTAGTTTTAATTACCTTAAAGCTAGGCAATTTAGCCCAGGGGTTCCCAATCTAGGGACTTAGCCCCCCAAGATAAAACTGTGGGGTCATATTTAGTTTAATGAGAGAGTAAGTAAGAAAAGAAGAAGTTCTGCAACACAAATTTGTGGTCTTTATTAGGACTTTTTAAATGTTTGCTTTTTTGTGTGATATACTTAAATAAATGCACGGCCTCAGACAGTTATTTAATCTGTCTAAATGGTAATCTCTGTTTGGTTAAACATTAAAAAAGGAGACAAAGGGCATCACCTACAAGCTGCTTTTTTTCCCAAAAGGTCACAAGTTCAAAAGACTGGCAACCAATGGTGTAATCCTAAATAGTGCATTATCTTCAATACACTTAACTCATGTCAGAAAATCTGTCAGTCAACTACTAGAGCTGCAATTTCTTATGATTTCCATTTTTGATTAATTCTGCTGACAAGTCTGCGTATTAATCGAAAAAAATAATTCAGCCAGTTTTGGCACATGTGCTTGAAAAATCATTTATCAAAATATTTGCCTGTACATGTCCATCAACTAACAGATTACACGCCTTAACTTTGACAATTCTAAGAACAACTATGGAGTGTAGCGGAATAGAAGCATGAAATGGAAATAGTCAAGAACCTGAGCATTGTACATAGCACTTTAGTTAATTTACTTTAATTTCCATCACCAATTGAAGTAAGTGCTGTATTACTAAGAACATCAAAGTAACATACAAGGACCACTGAGTACATGTGTATCTGATTCATTAGCCTGTGCTCTTTAATCTCAATCTTTGCTAATCTTCTGACCTCTCTTGCACTAAATTACCCACATTTTCCACCAGGATTCGACACATTTGATCACATCTTACACAGTGGTTTTTAACACGGCCAGCTAACAACACTGAACCGCTCCCTGCTCGGGAAGTTCACCCGTCCATATGGAAAAGGGCCACATTTCACAACCTGAAAATGTCACGGTATCCCTTTAACAGCCATGCTAATGCTGCCACACTGAGCTACTTGCTAATTTCATGCTCCATGCAACAGGGATAATTTGGTCCCTGTCTGTCCGTCCGTCTGTCTGTCTGCCTGCCTGCTGGGGAGGAGAGGTGAGTGTGAATGTATGTGTGTGTTTGCGTGTTCTGCTCTAAATCACTGTTTTTTCTGTCTTTTTCTTTGTTGCTACCGCTTCTTAAGATCGACAGTGACAAATAGAGAAAAAGCGGAAAAAAGGGACAGCGACATTGTTGACGAAATAAACCCAAGAATGGGACAGAAAAAGAACGAGAAAAAAATAGAGTAATATCGAGAAGATGCTGCAGATAGGAAAACAGAGGGAGAAGATGACAGAAATAGAGTGGAAGACGGAGAAAGCGCTGTCTCGTGCTGGAACGGGCTACTGAACAGATGGCCACACCGCAGAGAGAAGACCACAGTGGAGACATTACAACACTCAGGTTAAAATCTCCCCTGGAACAGACAGACACACACACACACACACACACACACACACACACAGTGGCAAAGGGCAAGGTCTTTCTGTTTATTATCAGCAGTTGAGACAGGACTCAGACACTCTTTTTTTTCTTTTTTTTTTGTCCTTACAAGGCCTTAAACAATTTTTTTGTAGTGAATCGAGGACATGTTTTAAGAACATTAGTAAAAGAGCCACATTAATCTAGTTAAGAAATCCAGTTTGGTTGACATTAACAATTCATTTGGATGTACTGAAATCGGGCCAAATCAACAACCATACAGCTGTGGATCAGAGATAAGGTCAGTAAAGCATGACAAACAAGAAAACATACTGAGAAGGCGAAGAACAGGCTCGTTTAACCAAAAGAATTCTAATCAAGGGCGATTTATTAATCCTTGAGCACTGAGAAATTATTTTGTGGAGCATATTCAATTAATTTAATTTGCACGATATGTAATTTCTGCCAATAGGGGTTTCTTACAGATGAGGTGATGTATAACTTCCTTCCTCACCCTTTCTATTAGGGACATCAACCAAATGAAATGCACCATTACTTGAATAAAATTACAGATTTCACTGGATTCAAGCACTGTTGGAAAAACTGGGGATAATGTAAGTACACAATTTAAGAAAAAACACATAACATAGGTGTGTCGTTTTATTGTAATAAATGCTACATATCATATGTTTAAGCGCTCCAAGTCGCTTATCTGGTTGTATGTGGTGGAGAAGAGCCAGAGGTGAAGAAAGATAATTGAGAAGAAAGATAATTATGAGCGAGGACAATGGAAAGAGCTTTTAAAGAACTAGTTGAAAAAAGGACAATAGCCAAGCGCAAAAAAGAACAGACTTGTGCCTTGCAGCCAGCACTACTGAAAGTTTCATGAGTGAGAATGGCCTTATATCCCAACCAGGGTAGGGCTGGAGGTGAGGGACTGTGACAGAGCCTGCCAGAAAAGGTGTATGTCCATGTTTGTGTGTCGTCTGAAAGGGCGTGTGGAGCCTGCGAACCAAGCAACGTTGTCAAACATCAAATATTTAAAGGATGGATTACAAGTGCAATGTGTACTAGGGTTTCTGTCAAGCCACGACAAAGTAACAACACCGTTTAATCATTCATTCCTTGTTTTTTTTTGTTTTTTTATAGACTTGTGGATGGTGTAAGTATGAGCACCAAGGAAGTCCAGCTCGGCGCAGGTGCGGCCACTCTGCCTTCACTTGTGAACAAGAACCAAAGACACTTAAACTCCTTCACTTGCAGCTCACTTCCTCCAAACCAGATGAAAGCAATCCAGAAGCCAATAGGACCACATCACCTGCAAAATGGCTGCCCATGGCCTAAGGGCTCATAGTAACGATACTAGCCCATACTGTCATAGTGACAACATTGTCATAAAATCACTCGTCTATTAGGTGGCAGTTCAAACAAACATTGATTGTGTTAATCTACAAATCAGCAATATGATCCCAGAATTCAACCCAGGCTGTGGCTTTAACTCATCTATCACTGTAACCACAGTTGTGACGTCAAGTCTGAATCATGATCAGGAAATGAGACATGGACAGTAACTAAATGTCTGGAAAAGGATACCATTTTCTATAATGATGTAAAACCATTTTAAAAGCAGTACTTTCTGTTCCCTCTTTACTTGGTGTGCCTCTCTGACTGTATTTTGCTCGCTGAATTGTTTTGCCCTCTGTTTCTTTTATTTTTCTTCTTTCTCCAAACTGATGATGCGTAATGAAAAACAACTTCTCGTTCCTATGGAAACCATACAGACATCGCTCATAATAAAGACTACTTAACAGTAGAGCTGGGTCAGGTAAAGGCTAGTATTTTTTAATCACAGGCAAGGTTTACTTTAAAAGGATAATCCAGTGAATTGCAAAGGTCACACACAGGTTCCAATGTACTGTCTTCATAAATGTCCTGGTACAAACATAAAACATTTCCCCACATGTTCATCTCACACACTCACTCCATTCATTCATCAAGAATTGCTTCAATTATTAGTAACCCATCAAAAACAATGTGGTGGACAACATGCCAGTGTGTCAGACAGTTTGGTAGTGTTTAAGAGGACACTATGTGAAAGAGAAGTCCCCACGATCCACAATTTGTATGTCTCCAATGTAACTACTCCTATGAAACATTCCTTTAGAACTCTACAACTTCTGCCAACTGGCTGCACTTGAGTCAGACACAAGACAACAAACTTCCTAAATGTGAGAGCCCTGGAATCTGTAGCAATGATTTAGCATCCATCCTTTACAAGAACAAATTCAGTTTCCATCAGTAATTATAAAGGATGCCTGACCAGAGGCGAGTTCATGAAAACATACTGCTGCTCTTGAGTTTTTATGAGAGAAATGGGTTTTCTTTGGCCAACAAATCACTGTTCCCAAAGTACAAGTCATGTGAGCTGAGAGACTGCACTTAAACTGGAGGACTCGGGAGTGTTCAGGACTCGTTTTTCCAGGTTCATGGGTAATACACTGCAGCTGACCCAGCAGCAAGGGAAGAGAATCTTTGCTGGCGGGAATCAATTACTTAAGGTCGGATTATGCTATGAATCACTGGAAGGACTGCTAATGCTGAAGAATTTAAACATAAAAAGTGCTTTGCATGATTAGAAATTAGGAATTTTTGTAGAAAAATTTCAAGGTTTTAGGACACTTTATCTGACCAAAAAAAATGGCCATGGGTGTTTTAATTCAAGTAAGTCAAGAAAAGAAAAATACCATCCTTGCAGTTACATGGCTTTTACCTGTCAGTTGCAATCTATCTCATGCTGCCCATAATTCATTCAGAGTTCATAAAGATTTAGGCATGATTCACTTGGTATTTATTCATCCAAGCTGTGATTCGTTGAAGGCTGTACACCACGAACTTCAGCCGTATGCTGCAATGTGTCAGGGTTACATTTTTTCTTTACATTATTTAATGTCCTCCAGTTTTCTCGTGTTTAAATCTAACTCAACACTGTCAACCCTTTCTCTTTTTATCCCCTCTCATCCTCCAACAACCTACTTTACTTTTGATCTCTTATTCCACTAAATCAGCCTTAACTCACCCCTCTACTAACTCCTTCTTCAAACTGCACCTGCATATGTGCTACTATTTGATGAGAATTCAACATCTACTGGGTCACATTTGTGTAAATGGTGATAAACTTTCAGAATGAAACTCTCGCTGTCCATTTTGTCAAAGATCCTCCTCCTTCCAGCTCCTTCTGGACTGGTGCCACAGGCTGTGATCTAATGTTGTTAAGTGAAATACAATCCCAAGTCTGCACAAGGGGTTTAATTCAAAGAAATGCTCTAAGCTGTTCCTGTGTGACTTTGTCTGCCTCAGTCTGCTAGATGCAATCTGATGTGGCCTCTGTCAAAAAAATAAAAGAAGAAGGTGCATATTCTCTGCTAAGCACAGCGCCTAGCTGCTTTGGAAAGGCAGACAACATGAGAACTGTGAGAATGGATGCGATCAGCTCGAGTGGCCACGCCTTGACTGGAACGCA
Organism: Acanthopagrus latus; assembly: GCF_904848185.1. Lineage (NCBI taxonomy): Eukaryota > Metazoa > Chordata > Actinopteri > Spariformes > Sparidae > Acanthopagrus > Acanthopagrus latus. The sequence continues at coordinate 8,176,254 of NC_051052.1, read as the reverse complement.
ACAGAGAATGGTTCAGTGGAATTGGAGTTAGGAGGTACACTTAAAAATGACATCCAAGCAAATATAAACAACAACAAATATGACAAGGAAAACCTGCATTTTATACAATCTGATCTCAACATAATATGTGAAGAAAAAAAGAAGAAAACAATCATGAGTACATTTGATTTGAAACCAATTACCACACCTCTAAGTGCCACAAATGAACTCTCCATTCATTTTGATGATCCTTCTCCCCGCTGTCCTCACCTAAGCAAACACTGCAGCCATGTGTATTACAATCTCATCCACTGCGCCAACTGGAAAATCCATTATACGCTTTGAGCTCAGGCCTCGGACTATTCACACACGTTCTGGCATACACACACACCCCACCAAATCAATAGCAGTCATTAGGTGTTATTGACATCGTCAACTGAGGTTAACAATCTGCAGTGGTTGTAGGCGCCGCCTATTAAGCTGTGTGTAAATGTGAAAGGGCAGCGAAATGAACAGGGCCCGATGTGTTTGAATGGGATTAAGATCCTGCTCTGTCTCATAGCTACACATCCGGGTGCACTTACACACAAACACACAAAAAAACAGAGTAGCCATGAAAAATTAAATGGAACCACTTAGTCAAATAGCAAAAACTTCTCTGTTTTCTCACTTTTTAAATCCTTTTTCACTATTTTTTTAATGTTTCTGTGCTACTATTAAACGTCAAACCAGCACTATCTCACACCATATGTGTTGTGCCAATACTAAGTTAATCAACTAATCCAGTTAAGCTAACGACTAAAGAGCCAATAACAATAATAACAATAATAACAACAACAACAATAATAATAATAATAATAATAATAATAATAATAAATTCAATTTCAAGGCACCTTTCATAACACTTAAGGACACCAAACATAACAACAACAGTACAACAAAATCAGGAAATATTTTAGGGCAAATGAAGATACATAGATAAATAAATAGATCAAATAAATAGGAATATGCAATTACATAATGCCAGGAGCTCAGCACAGAATTCAGACTCCGTGGTCCTCACCCGTATGGGGGGTCAACCGGTTTAGGCAGGGTTGAGCTTCCGGGGTGAGAATAGTACAACAGAGAGCAACAAAATGTGTCAAATGTGTGGCAGTGTGGTGGGGCATTATCATAAATTCTGTACAATTCAGGTAACCATAGAGAAAGCTGCCCTGATTAAACACCGTTGTTAAAAGATATATCTGTATCATGTTGCATCATGTCATCTGGGTTGGCTGGGATCCAGTGGCAAGAATTACAAAAGCACCCACTTCTGAAGCAATCATGGATGTCATTACAAGAGAATATCGCAATTCTGCGACCCCATGCAGAGCCAAATAGATAGAAATGGACGGATAATAAAAAGGCATGATAACAGTGGCTTTGCTGCGTGTGTGTCGATTTGTACCTGGTAGGTGTCCCACAGTCTGATCGTGCAGCGAAGTGGCAGCTCCCTCATCAGGAGGTTGTTCATCCAGCGGAAGGCAAACTGCAGGTACTCCACCTCATACTGCTGCATATGGCGGTGCACAGACTCTGTTGAAAAATAATAATAATCACAATTGAAAAAGTAGAAGGGCGCTCACAGAACACAGATTTCAGTCGGGGGCCAGTGGTCCACTTTTCTGCTGTGATATGCAAATGTGTGCACACAACCACTCTCCACAGCCGCACAGAAACAGCATTGTTACAATCCTTCTCTACTTTCTGTGTGAAGTTTGAGCAACCACATGTGTAATGTGAGGATGACTGATACATGAGATTGCTGACTCTGATATGGAGTCATCGTATTTCTACAATCGGCTTCATTTTTTTTTACTACTGAAGATGTGTGTATTCTAAGATGTGTGGCATTTATCCCACTGAGGCAAAATGCCCACTGCTTGATTTTATATCATTCATGTGATATGAGATTATAGGTCATCTTAGGCTGTGGATATTGTCACATGACATAAAGGCTGCATTACAGTAAAGTGATGTCATTGTCTGAACTTTCCAGACTGGTTTACTTTTTTTAACAGCTGTCTTTACCCACTAAGTCACTATTATTCACATTCCTGATGATTATCTATTAAGCATCAATTGTCATTGCTACAATTTTCACACATTACTAACATCAAGGTATTTCATTTCGTAGTATTAATAATGAGTTTTTGAGATTTCCCATTTACATTATTTAAGGTATTCTATATTATGTATCATGACATAGCCTAAAAAAATATTGCAATGTAACTTCAAGGCCATATCGCCAGGTGTATTTGTGTACCATTCTCATAATTTGGATCCACTCATTAATGGGTTCTTCCTTGGCCCACGCTACAGCCTTCCACCAAGTTTCATGAAAACTGAGCCAGTAGATTTTCTGTAATACCTTGACATGCAAAGACATCAAATTGAAGAAAACCAAACCTCAATATCACAGATAGATTAAATTCTTTTATCTTCATTTGCATAAAGACTAGCAAAAGAAAATAACAGAGATGTGGACTGTTTATAAGGAGAAAGATTCCCTCAGGATCTTGCTCTAGTAATGGCCACAGTAACAAGTGTATAGGTAGACAGATGCTTTCATAACGCTCCGCTCTGTTACTAACTACTGCAGTCAATGTCACGCGCACACAGCCTCTTTCTCATAATAGAGATGTAATTACAGAGCTATCAGAATTGTCTCAGCAAAGCTGCACACCAAACTGAGATGAGAGGACAGAGTGCAATCGGTGGTAGACGTTGCTCCGATGCAATTGCATGTCAGACCGGTGAGAAACAGTGTGTATACTGTAGGTCAATGGCATCCAGAGGTGAGGAAAGAGGGCTTGTTTATGTAACATATAGGGTGTGTGTTTATTATCTCTTTGACATTAGTGCTTCCAGTAGCAACTGATTGAAATGCTCCATTTCTGTCATACAAGGTCAGTCAGTGCAAAACCTCTTCAAGTGCCTGCTGGGATTGACGTTTTTTTAATTTTTATTTAAGGGATGAAGGGTTATTTTCATAATTCACAGGCCTAAATCCAAGGCAAGGCTCATACCCATGTCTACCTCAGTACTAATTGAAGTCATAAATACTTAATGTTGGGAAAGCATAATTCAAATGCTCTCTCCAAACAGACATTTTGTATTTTGGAATGTATCTTTCAGTTTTTCTACGAGGAAGGCAGCATTTCCTGTTTGCAGTTTGAGCTCTGTGTAACAATGGTCACGTGTGATTGTTTTGGCAGTTGCCAAGGAGAAGAACAGCAAATATTGACTATCCACCACGGCAATATTAATCATGTCCCAGTGAAATATTTACTGCTATTTTCTGTTCCGTTTGTTAAGGCTGCTGTTGCCAAATTTCAGCCAGAGTGAGGCTGATAATCAAGTCACACTAACTCGCACATTTCTGGTTTATGGGGCAGAGAACTTGTAACCAATCATCAGTACGACAGTAGTGACTTAGAGGAAAGGGAGTCACAACAATTACCAAGTTCATGTTCTTCTAACTTCTAACGGTTAAGTACATCCAAAAAAGTTGTTGAGGAGAATGCTACAACACGTTACTTTGCATTCGGGAATCGACCCTTCCTACTGGCAGGACAGCAGCGAGCGGAGGAAACATCTGCTAGCGTGAGTTGCCCAAAAACTTTCTTTGTAGTAAACTCTGTGTACACCAACAATGTTCTTAATGATCGAGTTCATGTGTAGCCTTCTTATTGTTTTAAAAATAGCGATTTTGATGCTATCGCTAATTTGCCCTAAGCACTCCCATTTAAAATAAGTTTGACCCTAAAACGAAAATGCGGTAAATCTTAAAAGTGCCTCTTTCGTCATTATGCTTTTACACACAAGGTTTGACTCATATATTCACAAAAAAGCCTAGGTTGTATTTTGGCGAGAGTTTCACTTTAAAGGGTAAGGCTAGCAAATAATGTGCACATATTTGTTATTTAAAAGAAATACAAAGAAAAGACAGGAAGCAGTAATGAGTTTGTCTGTCTTTCAATACGACAGCCTGTCTGACTTTTAGCCCAAAGCCAGTTTGCTTCTACTTATGATGTGAAAACATGTCACAAATATAAACTTAAATTTTACGAAAATGATTATGTTATTTCCTATTGCAGTTTTTTTTTGTAAACATTACTCAAAGGGGAGTAAATTATGTTTTTGTTGGGAACTATTTCTCCAAGCAGATTAATACACACTCGGTGCAACTGCAGGTGTCACGTTTAGCCTCACAGACACAGACAACACTTTTAAGTGGTCATTGTTGTTTCTGGTCTTTTCATTGGTGTTGTTGGTAATGAGAAAAATTGAGTTGATCACTAGACTCATTCTTTTAAGTAGATATGATGGATTCTTCTGTGCACATTAATTTAACTTCTCTGCCATCAATAACAGCTGGGGAAAGCACCAAGAAACAGCTGCATATAATAATCAGTCAAGGCGAGGCTCCACTTTCTAAACATGAACATCAACAAGCTATTAGATGTCCACATCTGTCTACTTTTGTATTTGTTTTTTTTCCTCTTGAAGCTTGTCCAGAATCAGAATTTGATTTAAAGAAAAGGCAGAGGACGAGAGAGAGAGAGAGAGAGAGAGAGAGAGAGAGAGAGAGAGAGAGAGAGAGAGAGAGAGAGAGAGAAGACCATATGTTTCATCAGGCCATCTCAATGTGGTGTCAGTGTGCGGTTCAAATGTCGGCGTCAATGTCGGTGTCATGGTATGGCAGGCTGGCATGAGCACCGGCTAAGAAGAATGGATGAGAAGCGGCGGTGTCAGCTGAAATAAGGGGGCTGCATACGGGGCTGTGACACCGAGAGTGGCTGCCTTTGTTCCTTCCTCTGTTCCTGATAAATGTTTGTTTTATGCCTCTCTACTTAACAAAAGATTAAAAATACCACTCAGTATTCAGCGACTCCCTATTTCATAGTCGTCAAATCCATGACACTCATTCTCTCTCACATACGGGTGCGCACGCACGCACACACACACACACACACACACACTTCATAATAGAGCTGTAATTAAAGAGCTGTCAGAGAATCTATGAGAAAGCACCAGTTTGGGAGGAAATATAGCGTCCCCTTCTCTCGGTGCTCTTAATCGGAGCTGACTGATAAGCGCCCGCGCGCGTGCGCGCGCAGACACACACACACACACACACACACACACACACACACACAAGCACATAAAGTTTTCATGAAGCTTTAATTGGTGACACATTACATAAAATATTTCCTGCCGACATCACATACATTATTAACGCATACACTAACACACATACACACACACTTGAATGACACCTGTCTCGCACTGTTCGCACATGCATGTTTAACAATCACGCACACACACTCCACCACATGAGCTGGGCGCGAACTGAACACAAAGTGATTATTTCACACTCCTCTCTGCAGTTTAATTATCACATGCTGCTGTAAGAGCATAAACAAGGCAAGCTCATTAACGGCAAATGCATCATGGTGACGGATCTTAGCTAGCTGCCAAACAGAAGGGGAGAGAGTGGAACAACTTTAGACAATGTTAAATTGCACTAATGAACTCGCTCTGCTTAATATTAGCAACTTCACCAAACATGGGGAGGAAGAGGCGCGCGATGGGGGTGTGGTGCGAGGGAGAGTCGTTTGTCACGAGGAGTTATTGCGGTGGGAGAAGAGAGGAGAGGAGATTCAATATCATAAGATGTAAGAAAAATAAATAAATAAATGAGCAACAGGGAAAAACTGAAGCGCCAAAACCGTGACTTTCTAACCTGCTGTCCAGCTGTCACGGTGCTCGGCATGCTGGGTAGCGTAGTCACGGGGGCTGAGGGAGGTTAAGGTCGACATCTCTTGCAGACACTGATTGACGGATGAGTCTTGTCTTCCTTTCCTACCGCTGGTTAAAGTTTAGGACGGAGGTGAGATGCTAGCCCGTCAGCTCTCCACAGTGGGGCGCAGCCCGTGGCTGGTGAAGTGCGGGTGGACAGCAGGAGGTCAGAGGTCGTACAGTGACTAGTGAGCTGCTCCCAGGATTCTGCTGAAAATGCCAAATTCTGCCTGACTTTGTGCTCTCCTTTGTTCAAAATGTAATTACAGTTACACATCTTTTTTTTTCTTTCTCCTCCTCCCTCCTACTGGCTTTTTTCCTCCACCATTTCACTTTCACCAAGTCTGTTCTGAAAGAGCAGCTTTATATCAAGTCTTTGTCGTTTGCTTGTTCTCTCACAGTCAACATTTCCACTTGATCACTCTCTATATATAAATAGTGTGTTCTCATCTCACCTTAACCTTTACATATCTCTCTGTTGGTTTTATTCTCACAAGATTTAAAAACATAATACTGTGGATGCAAGCATGGCTCTGTTTTATTCACCACCGCTTGCTTTTCTGTAACTCAGCCATCGCTATGCGTACACGCTATACTCCGTGCCAATCTTTGCATATAACTGAACGTCTGCTAATCCTCGCACCCAATAATTACTGCTGTCAAGATTTCCTTTCTTGTTGAGCACAAGTGAAGTTTACAATGATAACAGGCGGAGTTACCACTAGAATTTATAAATAATGTTTAAAACAATAGATCCTTAAACAAACTAAATAAACTCTCTTTGCTTTCGTGACTAAATAAACTGAATAAACACACAAAATTTAAAAAGGACAACACAACTTCAGATTGTTATAATTGATTTACATTTGGCGGACCCTGCCACCTTTCTAGCTTCAAACAACAACACAGTAACATCTTACTTTCCCAGGACTTGTTTGAAGCTTTTTTGAGCTAAAAAGCAACATCATGTTCGTTGCTTTAAGTAATCTTTAACCACACAAACTAATTTACTCTTGTTAGTAACATATAAGCTACCTCTTGACTTTGGATGAAATGTTTTCTTACTTAATTATTAGGAGTGTAAAGATTCACCAATACGAATTGGTAACAAGTTTTAACATTGAAGATGCCATTATATCGATACGCGGACCCCTGTATCGATTTAGATTTACCATTAACCGGTCGATGGCCCAATTCTAAAGTTATTTGTCAGTTGATTCTAATTCTGTAGAGCGTCTCTAAACTCTCGTAAAAGGTTAAAGGTCAACGTGAGATTCCTGCGAGTGTAACGTAAGTAAATCTGAGGGAAAAACCACAGGAACAACAACATGTCCGACAACTCTGCCACTGTTTACAATGCACCAGCTAATCTGAAATCTAAAGTTTGGAAGAGATTTGGATTTTATAAGTAGGAGGGACACTTGGACAAAAGTCTGATCATATGTAAGTTCTGTAGAACAGCTGTTAAGTACAGCAGTAGCACGACAAATCTGAAAACACACCTGATGAGACAGCATGGAGAAAACAATGTGGGCGACAAGGAGTCTGTGGATGCTAATGTTAGGGACGTTACAGCTAGCACAAGAAAGAACACGCAAGACAACCACATGGCAATTAAAGACTTAACCACAACTCAGCGAGGTCCAGGGTAATCACGGCATCTCTAGCCCGTTTTATTGCTAAGGACTTAGGACCTTACAGTGTGGTTGCGAGTGATGGCTTTCGAGACACAGTAAATATGTAAGGGTCGAGGTACAAGATACCAAGTAGACGTCACATGTGACGATCACAGCGCACCACATCTCTCCAGGCTGGGAGCTAAGGAGTCACGTCTTACAGATCTGTGTATCTCTATTTTCAGCTAAGCAATGCCACTTTTATATAATTTCTTATTTTAATTTATAATGGAAGTGGAATGTCTCCATTAAAGAGATGTTAAGAACTGTATCAGACTGCATCCTATCGTATCGAATAGCACCAAATCAGCCAATAAAATGTATTGTCCCTGAATCATATCGTAGCCCATGTATCTAGATGCATATCGAATCGACTTATGAGGAAGAGATGCACACGCCAACTGCTTTTAGTCTGCCAGTGAGCCAGACATGCTAATGTTCTCAGTTTACATTACAGCACATAACCCAGTGGTTTTAACCGTTCTTCACAATCTCATGCTCCTTGTTTTAAGGCTAATAAAGAAATAACGGGAGGCGTTTATCATCTGTGTGTGTGACACAACTTTCTATGAAGCAAAAATAGCAGCTTGTGTGTTAGCATGTATTTGTGCGTGCAGGTATCTGTAGCTGTGTCCATATTTCTGGTCACTTTATAAATATAAATGTGATAATTTGTCACACAAAGGAACTTTGAGTTTTGAGGTGTGCAAACAGAAATATAGGCTGTTTGAAAATGCGTGTGTATATATGAGTAGTGAATTAAAATCATTCAGCATAACGCTTAAGGAATACCATGTAATGCTAGAAATTTTGTTCTACTTTCAAGACTTTTAGAGCACAGCATAAGAGAAAACAGGATCAGATTTCTAAAGAGACTTAAATGAATAACAGCTGGAAGACAGGCACTCTAGTGGCTTGACTTATAGTTAGATATGTTGTCGAAGATTTGAGAAAACATACTGTCGTGTAAAATATCTGTCAATTTCTTTAAATAAATGCATGTTTAATGCTGAAATCATGCAACACACAGTATTGTGTACACACAGTTGTTAACAATGTCAAACTGATCTATGTCCAAGGTGAAAGACACCAAAACAAGAGTGATCATGAAGCACATGACTTTTAAAAGTGCTCGTATGGTGTGAATCAATAATAATTAGTCAACAAATCTGACTAAAAAACACTCAAATGCATTAAACAAACAGAAATCAAACAGACTAAATGTCATGTACACAAAATGCACAGCCACTTCAAAAAGCAACTTCTGCTGCATACTACTTTTTTTTTCAAGGCCATGAAAACACACTGTAGCCCTTCTCTGCCTTTCATTATGTAATACAGCCTCGCAATCCAGCTACCAGCCTTTGTACACAATTCAGGCTAAGAGCATGCGCTGCCAGTGCATCCTCTCATTTACATAAATAAATTCACCTTTAGGCAATTTGCATGTTGATGAACCTGTGCTAATGCACTTGCGTGCAACAGACACACAGAAAGAGATAAGGGAGAGATAAAGAGATCAGAGGAACATTACAAGCATGCCGACAGAGTGGCTTGTCTTTTGAGGAGAACACATGCTAGCGTCAAGCAAGGCTAATGGGAGTTAGCGTCACTTATTACAAGTGGGATAATTACAGAGAGGGGGAAGGACAAGCAGAGCGAGAAACAATGAAATTTCAAAGTGAAAACCTTCCAACAATGTCACCCACTGTTTCCAGCTAAAAGAATTGAAGTCACGAGATAAACACAGCTTTGATTTTTTGCATCATTTTTAGCAAATCTTTGCAGGTTTTTAGCATCACTTCAAGTTCCATTAGAGCTTATATGGCTGAATTCACCGGAGAGGAATACAAAAATTAAGATCCAAAGAACCCTTGACAAAAATGTTTGATCATTAAAGCATATTTTGAACAAAAAAAAAAATATTTTCAATTTTGTCATACTTTGGAAGTTAACGGGACAGTATGGTAATGCTCTGCTTGACCCTTATTAGTCTGTGCAGCTATGGACGTGGGACCTTTGTCAAAATACTAAAGGGAGAAGGGAGTGTTTTGTCAGCTATTCCAGGGCTTACACATGGGAAATGATGACTATCACACATTATCCTGGAAATCTTGTGCAACAAATGGCAATCCAAAAATATCTCTAGACTCTCAAATCATGCAGTTTTAATTGCGTTAAATATATCTGCGTCCTTTGACACAGCCAATCACTGAATTATTAAATTAATAAAAGGCTGATCTTAACCTAGGTTCGGTCAGTGCATTGACTGCCACGTGTTGATGTCGCTGCAAGGAAATATACTGTCAAAAATCTGATGCCATTATACATTCAAATTAAGTGTACTTGTCAATTAGAAATTCAGTTTTCCTTGGTTTCAAAAAGCTTCATTCTTTTTTCAAAAGACACTTGAGGAAGGGAACATGGGGATTAAAGAGGAGGAGGTGGAGGACGACAGGATGAGAATGGTTGTTTCCTACTCTCCACCATACTGTGCTAAAAGATCTAGAAGGTAATAAATGGTGTGGATTTGCCCATTAAAACACTTGCCTCCCTGTGTGTGCATGTGTGTATGTGTGTGCATGTGAGTGCGTGCGTGTGTTTTCCTCTATCTGACATTCAGTATCCTGTAGACGAGTTAGATGCAGTCACAAAGAAGCAGGGAGGGTGACAGAGAAGGCATGTGAGGCAGACAGGTCAGCAGTGTCCTTTCCCTACTGACCCACTACTGCCAGCAATAATGCAATGAAACACTGAGATGAGGTCGAAGCATGGTAAACTCCCTCCTTCCTTCTTCCTGCCATTCTTTGTCTCTCCTCCCGTTGTCTTAAAAAGTATAACATCAATTAGTTATTTCTCTGAATCAAATCTGCAACTGATACAAGCTCAAAACAGGAAACCACGGTCTCTAAAACAACAGTTAAAGCATTCTTCTCTTCATATTTGGGAAAGCTACCTGGGCTCGCTCTAATGGAGAATAATTGATGTTTTCATTTTGCAAAAGGTTTTGTCCAGCGATCTAAAAGTAATGAGCTGCAAGATTAAGTATCATTATACTGGTAATTAAATGGATTGGTAATCTCATAAGAAACATTAATACGCAGAAAAGAAACAATAAAATGTATCATAAAATTATTCCACAACTCAGGATTTCTAACTGAGCATAGTAAATATAGTTAAAGCAAAATATCTGCCTGTTGTCACTAGAAAGGGCCCCACCCTTTATCAAAGTGCACAACACTCTGGATAACCCTGCATCTGATAAGCGCTGATAGGTAATTTTGGAGGAGATGATGAGAGGCCATTGTTCCCAAAACAGATGCTGTGTCGAGGGCGAAAAACAATCCTGTAACAGGAGATAAAAGCTATCTGTGATCTCATTAGAGGGGGGTAATGTCAAGCTAGCGAGGTATTAAATGGCTGTGCCCCAGCTATGATGACAGGGCGCTTATGGAATAAGATACAGTGAAAATGTTGAGTCATTTTTTATGTCGTTGCTGGGGTGTGGCGAAGCTCTCGTTTTTTTGTTTTTTTTTCCCTAAACATAGAAAAGACGCGCTCACTTTTAACAAGACTCCAATACACATCAGTTTCTTTTATACACACACACAACAATGCTTTCGCACACTTTCTACCCGCTCAGAATCGCACATGCAAACAGACAGGCCTGCATACGCACACTAACTTTCTCTGACATTCAAACACACGCATGCACGCACGCACACACACGCACGCACGCACGCACACACACACACACACACACACACACACACACACACACACACACACACACACACACACACACACACACACACACACACACACACACACACACACACACACACACACAGTATGCACTCTCTCTCCATCCATTTACATGCAGTGGGTGAGTCCTCCCCTCCCTCTGGCTGACAGAGCGGGTGACAGGATGGTCGGACAGCACCAAGGTTAGCCGAGAACATGACCATTGTACAAAGGCTTGCTCTGATAAGACCTTGTTTTGCACAATGCATCGCAGGCCGATGCCACATGGGTTTTAAGAGACAATGGCAAGTTTGGATAGAAAACTACTGAAATCATATCTGCACTTTTATTGTTTTGACAGAGTGAATACAAGGATAAGGGGGAGACAGAAGGAAAAGTGGTACTGCTAATTAACACTAAGTTGTGAGTGTGGGAAAATGTCACCGAGCTGCCTTTGAGTGCACTCGGCATGCACACATTAACTTTTAGCCCTCAGCAGGCCATTGTTTGGTGCCGATAATCACCAGCACGGCATATGAAAATTAGCAAGAAACAATAGCAGTGTGGAGTAATTACAAACCGGAACAAACAGCGTGATTCAAGGTGTGAAGAAAAATATTACATTCAGATGTGTATCTAGTTCTAAGACGAGACTTCAAACCATCAAAGAAAGTTGATAAGTGTTAAGGCAACCGTAAGTCAAAGTTAAGGAACAAAATCCTCATTAAGGCTTTCAAATCCAGCTGGGAGACAAGCTGCAAACACATTTCTAGGAGCTCAACATAACCTTGCTCGTGCACTGAGGTAAAAAGAATGACTCAGTTCATGTTGGAGGAGAGGAATGATGAAGACCGTTGGAGTGGACCATCTATCTTGGTGCAGAAAGATCACAATGGGCCTTACTGTGTCAATATTCTCATATTCCCAAAATGTTCATAGGTAAGAAGAAAGATAAAAAGTGCAATATGTAAGAATTTTAGTTGAAAAATAAACAAAAATGATGAACAGATTGTGAACAATAAACAGTTATGATGTTTATGAAATGTGTGTATTGTTTTGCAGAGATATCTACTGAAGTTAGCATGCTAAACAGCTAGCCCCAGCACCTCTGGATCTAGAGCTCTACTGCTAGTGATGTGAACACCAAAACCCTCCTGTGCATGGTCCAGACCGCTAGTTGCACAACTAACTTAGCTAAATAGCTCATGTCAGCTACAGTTAGCAGCAGCTGGTGGTTTACTCTGGTGATATGCTGCAGCACCTTTAAATGTGCAAAACTTTGGATGGTTGCTGATGTGTTTGGGCCATGAAAAATACATTAAAAGGCAACTGGCATTGGACCTGATTTATGTTCTTCTTTTGTTTGCTTTTGTTCGTTAATTTTCTTTCAGTTTTTACCCAAAAATACAAATACAGTATATATATAAATGAGACCCACTGTCATGGATTTCCAAAGTAGATGACCCTGCAGAGGACTGTGACTCTGAATGTGTTTTTGTTGAAGAGAAGAGAAGAGAAGAGAAGAGAAGAGAAGAGAAGAGAAGAGAAGAGAAGAGAAGAGAAGAGAAGAGAAGAGAAGAGAAGAGAAGAGAAGAGACAAAATAAATGGAAATCAAATCAAAACGGCCGAGCTGTGAGCAGAAAGGACTTCATGGATGGATGGGTGGATGGATGGATGGATGAGCGGAGGCAAGGCAGATGACTTACCATCAATCCTGCTGACCAGTTCCTCCAAGGCCTTGACTTTCCTCTGGATGCCTGGCTGGGCAAATGTATAGTTGTCCTGAAAAGAAGAAAAAACAGACACAGTCAATATGACTCGGGACTCCGTCTATGATGGTGAAGAAACTTTAAAGAGACAGAATTTTCTGACTCCTGAAGTGAATGAACTCTTCAAATATAACAAATGAATCATTAGACGCACCAGCGAGCAGGGAGAAGGTCAGACTGGTAAACACTTGAAGTGTCCACATAACAGAAAGTGCAAGAAATAGCGATTAAACAAGAGCTAAGGCAATCAATCAAATATTTCATAACAGGAATATTAGTCAGACTTCTCAATAATTTCGTCAACAAGCTGTGAAATTGATCCCTTGTTGAGAAAACTAACATGGTTTGTTTCACACTGACATTTTGCAGCCGTTTGGCCTGAAAGTCACACTCAGAGGGTTTTGAAAATTCCCCATTTTCACTTTGTGGGTTTATTTTTCAGAATGGTGTGATAGCCATTACAGATGCTTACCAGGGCCTATTTCACACCACACAAAGCGTCAGCCACCTTCTCAAAACAGTAAATAGAGAAAAGCAGGCAACAAAAATAACATTGGCATGACAAAACACGTATGGCTGGTCTCGGAGACAAAGTAGAGGGCTGACTGTGAGTATGGCCATTAGAACATAACGAGTGAGCTATGAATGAGGACCTTGCCTCGGATTTGGTGTGAAGTGACTCAAATACGCCTAAGAGCTAATGGCTGATGGTTGAGATTTCATTTCACTATCGTCCCGTTCAAGTAGTGACTGCACCTCATCTCAACTGGATAACGGCAGCTGGTTAACAGAGCTTGATAGATGGTAGGAGCTGTGTTTTTAAAGCCACATGTAAGACATTTAAGTGATGCTGTGCTATATTTTTTGAGATATGATGTAACTTGTTTTTATCATTGATTAACAGCGATTTTAATGCATTCCAAGCAGCTTCCTAATGCGTTAAGCTCAATGGACCTATTTCACAGCAGACAATTTTGCCCTGTCAAAGCAGGAGAAGCACAGTTTTATAACATGAACGATGGCTGCATTCCATTTATGTGAGCTTGTTCCAGGGATAAGGTGTGGTGCTTGTGCAATCGCTGACATGGCTCACTGCACATTCACTTAACAGAATTTATGGCTGATGGGTACACCTGTGTTTCTGTCGTGAAAAGGGTCAATTGCTATGTTGCTTTAGTATGTATTTTGACAGCTGTATATCAAAGGGTTAGGGTTAGGGTTATCCTTTAAATGATGAATGACACACCTCGTAAATAAAAGGACTCAAAACAGACGTCATTACTGCCAACGAACTAGGGCTGTGTAGTGGAATTGCTCCTTTTTGAAAATGGGGGGGGCTTAATTCAACACTTATGCAGCTTTTCAAAATGAGCAGGTCTACGTGGGTTTTATTTTGAATAGTGGGTGAACTGACAACACGTTTCACGTAGAACAGAAGAGAAAACAACAGACCGCGTGTTCACCTGGGTCTTACGTTTATATCTGAGCCGGGGATCTAAGGAATTGACCCAGGTGCAACTGCCCAGTGTACACACTATATCACAGGCAAAATCCCAATCATAACAGGTTTAAGAGGGATTTTTGACCAGTGGAAAAAGAGTATTACACATCCAAGGCTTTTCTCCTTTCTGCTACTTTTCGATCATGGAGGGCAGCACACATTATACGTATCAAAGTTTATACTTGAATTGAAGATGTGCTTTAGGGAAAAAAGGATAACTATAAATGCTGCCTACAGCTGTGGTGAAGTTACAAATAAAGATTAATAAATCAAATTGGAATGAGAGAAACCATCTTACCAAATGTAATAAAGTAAAAAAAAACCTCACCTTGGTGCTTAATTTCCCTAAAACAGAGTCCTGAGAACATTTGTAGAAAAGTATAATGAAATGAGTTGATGAGTTTTTTGGGACGCAAAGACAATAACTGAACCTGAATATGATCACAGTAATGGGCACTCGTGGCTAGTTGAACTTGCAGAATACAATACAAGTGAGAATGGCACATAAGCACTTTGTGTGTGCGTTGTACACCCAAACACGCACACACACACACATACACACACAATGAGGATTACGTTTCCTTGAGGGGTCATTTCAGTGTGGCTGGAGAACAGCTGATGTGGCAAAGTATCCAACAGATGGAGAGAGATGGAGGGAGAAAATGAGAAGGAGAGAGAGGGAGGAGAGAGGAGCGAGAAAGAAAAAGACAGAGAGAGAGAGTGGGGGGGGGGTCATTTAGCAATAAACAGCTCTAGTTGTCCTTCAGGCTCAGCAGAACCAAGTGCGTGTGTGTCCTCCTGAGTCCATCAGGGGCTGGCAGAGTACAACCCGCATTCCCTCCTGCCTTTTTGTTCTAAATTCCTCCTCTCATCTCCGGCATCTCGCGCCTCCTTTCGTCTCATCGTAGATTCTACACGTGTCATTTCTTCTTCTTCCTACTCATTTGACACCTTTATCCCCCGCAATTAATTGCTTCATGTTTCTGTTCATTTCCCTCTCTTGCCTAGAGGGCCTACAGTGGGAAAAATAATCAGAATTTGTGCCCAGGATTTACTTTTTTTTTGTGTTCTCAAATTAAAATGGTGAGCATACAAATTAACAGAATGTTCATCGTATTATTTCAAGCTTATAATTAACAAGCACCTCAACTAAAGATACATTGATAAAGGCTGATATTAGCTTATCAGAGACATAACTATATAGTCTGTATGAGTGATCTTTACATATTTGTGTTGTTTCGCATTTATTGTTGATACTGTGTCATTTCGAATTGTTTGTTTTGACTGCTTTTGTTTATTTGGCCGCCAGGAAGATGAGCAGTTGAAAAAAAAACAGGGATTCGCATAAAGGAACTAAAGCCCGCCTCGTGTCTGAGGTGATTTAAAAATGATGACATCAGCCTCAAAAACCTAGTATCAGTCGGGCAATTACATTCAAGCATCTTTGCAAGCAAGTCCTAACAATACTACAGCAAACCCAAACGGATCATTTAGATAGGATTGCCCACGGCTTGTAAACTTTTAGGGTTTATATTTGCACAGTGGGAAAATATTTACAATATATGTATATGTGCCCTCAAGTGAGAACTGCTTAAGCTTCCCAGTATTGCTGAAATAACTTCCCTCGAAAAAAGAGGACTGTGTGTGTGTGTGTGTGTGTGTGTGTGTGTGTGTGTGTGTGTGTGTGTGTGTGTGTGTGTGTGTGTATGTGTGTGTGTGTGTGTGTCTTGAATGGGAGAATGTACACCAAAAACCTGCTGTTAGCCTGCCGCACAAACTCCTCCCTGACCGTGCAGCCTAGCCTCACCAGCAAATAACTTCCAAATTACTCAGGGGTTTTTATTTGTTGTTGTCCTGCACATTCCCTCTCAACCTTCCATAATCTTCTTGTTCTACTTACAGTTTTTGTTAATTACACATATTGGTACATCCTCTTCATTTTCTGTCTTGAGCTTCTGTGCTGCTCTGGCCCTTTCTTTGTACCGTACCGGTGTTAATGCGGTTAGGTGCTAAGCGTGTGTGAGGGCCAGTGCAAGTAATTACATTTGCATTATTGAAGCTGCTGGCTTTAATCAACTGTCCTTCTCTCTCTCTCTCTCTTTCTCTTTCTCACCAGCTTTTCTTCCCGTCCGTCTGTTTGTACCTTGTTACATTTTCTGGCTCTTAACCTGCGACTGAAATTCCCTCTGTGCCTCTCGTCGATTGCTCAAATAATCTTTGTCCAGCCATGACAACATTAGTTTTCACATTGTGAGTCTGTGCGTGTGTGTCATCATGGCAAAATCTGGTGCAGGGGTCAACTTTTTTAAGTGATTTTGTAAGTTGAGATCAAAATGAAGGCTGAGCCCAACAATGGGTGAGATCAGAGCAAGGGGGCAGGAGGAACGGGGGTAGGGAGCAGGAAGCTTGACGCCCCAGCCCGGTATTTGTTTTAAGTTGCAGATCAGTGTGACCCAATTCCAATTATTCCCGTCTACTCTGGAGTGGCTATTAGCTTTTCACCTGGACTGTCTGACTGTGATAGTGACACGACCCTGCAAGATGCATTCATGAACTTGGAGGTGTGCATGAATGAAGTCCGAAGATTGGTGTGGTGAGCACTCGTGATAATGTGTTAATTACTACCGAGTGGAAGTGTTGTCACTGTGCTGAAATGTATATCTTCAATACAATACCTAGAAAAATATGGATATTCAATACCATGTTCAGTACTGCAGGGAAAAACTGGAACAACATCGAGGGCATAACCTTTTAGACAAGGCTTGTTTATTAAGCCTAACAGCCTTTAGCATCATTTGCTCCTGACCACAGCCAGAAGAGCAAGAAGAGGTGGGCCTATGTGGACACTGCAGCTGTGTGTGTGTGTGTGTGTGTCCACTTGCTGTTGGAGAGGATACACAGGGAGAAAGCACAGCTGGTATCAGTGTTGATACTGTGGAAAATGAGTATCAGACACAAATATTCAGTATCGATCTGTGTCGATATTTTTGACAACACTATTGAGTAGCTCTGGCTCAGAGCGTGAACATGTTGAAGAGTGTTGCGGCTGGTGTGATCCCATCGCAAGATAGTCTTTTGTTCTTTTTACTCTTTGTGGCATTTCAGTCTATTATTTTTACTCTCTTATTCTCAAACTTATTCTCCCTCTTTGTCTTTGTGACAATGTCTCACACCTTATCTCACAGCTTGGCTGTCTCAATCACATTTTTTGCTCATCCCCATTTCTTTGTCTGCCTATACTTCTGACACAATCTCTGCCCTTCCACTTACAATTACTGCTTGATTGAAGCACAAAGTCAGAACGGCAACGAAAAAACACACACATGCACACAAAGTTAAAAGGTATGACTCATCATTTATGGTGCTTGGATTCGACATGTCCTGTTTGCTTTCGACGCCTGTTTTCTTTTTAACATCCCTCCAGTGAACAATTCTGTGCTGCACAGGTTGTTACAGATTTTATCTTATCTTATTATTTTCTGGCAAAAATCAAAAGCAGCATGCTTGTATTGAATGCAACGAACAGAGGCTTTACAGATAGTTAAAATGGAGAAATGTCGGTTATCAAGGCTGAGCAAAGCTGAAAGATCTATCGAGACTGCTCAATTATGTCCAGGTTACCTAAATGAAAGCACAGGCTTAATGAATTAGCAATGCTAACATCCTTTCTGGTTCATTCCTCTGTATGTTCTTTCATAGTTACTTTTTAGGTAACTTTTAACTAAAACCGGTTGTTTTGATTCCACTTTTAATGTTATTCTGATGTATTTCTACCTACACTTCTCATATCATACAAAGTATATTACCTTTATTTTGATTTATTTTGCCTGCAGTTATCGCAAGTGCATGTTAAAAAGATGGTAATGCGTGTGAGGGTCAGGAGTTTTCTAAGTTGCTGTCTGTGCTGTCAGGCTTTTACTTTCTTACCTTAGTATCTTTTGCTCTTCCACATCGTCTACTACTGGCTCTCTTTCCCATCTCACTCATTTTCTTCCATTCCTAGAGTTTCTCTTTCCGTACTCCTTAATTTCCCTCTCATCGCCTATAAATCTTTTGCCGCTTCTCCCTCCGCTTTTCTTCACTTTAATTCCTCTGCATCTCTCTCGCCTCTCATTTCTTCCTTTATCAATGTCTAACCATTCTCCTCTCCCACCTTCTGTTCTCCATTTCCTTGTCTATTTCTATCACTTTGGTGGTGCTAATGAGGCTAGACTTGACTAAGTGTTTTGAACATGCTATTACGTCTCCTCTGCTTTGTTTTGTTCCCTGGTGATTCTTATTTTGTTCCATGCTGAACTGCATTTAATTTTGTGACTGATTGTTGTTTAGTTGTTTTTGTTTCTCAAGGCATATTTCTAACGAGGGTAAGATACTAATCAAATCCATTTTTCTGCATTTACATTTGTCTGTTTCTTCCACTTTGCTCTTGTTACCCGTCTGTCTTAACTGCTTCCTCACCCCTTCGCTCCCCCCGCCATTTCTCATCCATTCACTCCCTCACCTCCTTTATTCCTTTGTCCCGTTTTCTATTTTCTCCCATCTTATGCCTGTCCCTCTCCAACTCTCTTCCTCCCTTTGTCAAATCTAATATGTTGGATCTTTGATCAGCTGAGGCAACAGGAGGAAATCAACGCTCACTCCTTCATTATTCATACATTCTTCTCTTCTCCCGCCATCTGTCCATCCACCACATCTGACCCAGCGAGTAAGTGGAAGTGGCCCGGCTCACCCACATGAACGAACAAACACAGAGCGTACAAACACTCATTCTGTCCTCTCTCTCTGTCAGTCAGCTGAATCAATAGCTCCTCTTCACCTCTCAGTCCATTCTATTAGAGACAACAATGGCTCCACGCTGGACTAAGATTGCCTCCCATTGTGGGGCCGGATGTCTATCAGCAACTTGGACAGAGGCAACACAACAACGCCGCGACGATACGTGTATGTGTGAGAGAGAGAGACGTAAGGGTAGGGGGGAGAGAGAGAGATGACAGGTCAAGATAAAGGGTAGACAATAAACTGAAGGACAGGCCGATGATCTGTCATTGTCTGGTTCGTGGGTGTGTGTGTGTGGGCGGTGAGAGTGAGGCAGAAAGTGATTGTATAACAGAGATGACAGGTTGAGATAAGGCATAGACGAAGGGGTAGACAATTACAGTTGTTCAGAGCTACAGGAGGACTGGCCAGATTTTAGTCTCTTGCTTTCGTGTGTGTTTGTGTGGACATCTTTGGCCTCGAGTTTGAGGGCAGTAAATGTGTACTGGCAGCGCAGGGACGTAGGGAAGTCATCAAATTTGATAACAACGGCACGATTGACAGAGCTGAAGGTAGGTGTAGTACATAATCAAGTCTGGCACTCAGGGATGGTTATCAAACCTAAATTATGGGTACCAACCAAAATGTGCTTGTAACCCAGAGTATCAACAAGATTAATCTTTGTTCAAACAACTTTAAGTATCCTGCCTGAGTATCATGCTCAGCCAAAACACTGCAAAAAAACCTCATCCGCCCTCATGTTAAACTGACACTTTCACTGTTGAATACATGGCTAGTTTTGCCTTTGGGTGCCAGCTGACTACCACTCCTGCTGGATACCCAGAGGTGGAGACTAGTAATCCAATCTGAAATGGACTGCAGTTCTTCCGATTAACAGTGATGTAACTGGCACTTTACAGCGCCCCCCAGAGAATATTGAGGGTGCTCACTAGTGTGCCGCTCAGCATGAAATAAATTCTAATAGAGATTAAGGTTGAAAGTTAGCCAAGTAAGTTACCCTTTAACAAGCACTCTGAGACTGCTTAGATGCATGAATTACATAAAGAAACCTGCCTCACCTTACATGACCCCCGATGTCATCAACGCCACTCATCTCTCCGCTAACAAGGTTTTGCACTGCACCCTTTTCTTTATGCCATTCTTATTGCATGAATGTCTCCATCCATCCTTCCTGCTCCTGATTTTCCACCCTCAGCCTTTATCCTAACCTCTTTCCCCCCCAAAGCATCTGCTACTGCCACCGTCTCCACAGACCCACATGTGAGATAGCACAGCCAACATGACACTGCTAAAAAGAGAGATGAAGAGGGTAAACGATGAAGTATGACTGAGAATTCTGTTTTTAAAAAACCCTGTTGCAAGTGGGGGTGTTCAGGTCGAAGTTGTACTCAAACAGTGGCTACGTTTACATGCATGCCAATAAGGCTCGGAAGACAGGCGATATAAAACATATAAAAAACACGCTGTCAACACCAGCTGGGAGATTACTCCTCCTGTTACGTGTGTCTGTGTGTGCATGTGTGTCTGTGTGTGTGTGTGTGTGTGTGTGTGTGTGTGTGTGTGTGTGTGTGCGTGTGTGTGTGTGTCTGTGTGTGTGTGCGTGTGTGTATATGTGTGTAGGTGTAGGTGGTGGAGTGAGTGACAGCCCAAGGTGACAGTTGGGAGCCTTTGGGGAAACCAGAACAGGACGTGGCGTCTGGTTCAGTCTGGCTACCGTCTGCTAGACATCGGTCCTCGGACCCCTGTTCCCACTCGAGGTAGACCCCATTCCTGGCTGCCGCCGTGGAAACAGATGGTTGCCTCGACAATCTACGGGCACACACCGATTGGCTTGTGCCTGGAAGGGGAGGGGCCGAAAGCAGCTCAGGCGTGGAGCAGCGAGAGAAGGAGCTGCTGACCATTTAATCCTGGTTTGTTTCACATTAATCAATGCTGTTTGTTCATTTCTGTTGGGGATTTAAGGGTAACTTCACCGATGTTACACAATGAAGTATGTTAACAGGTCTTAGAGAGTACTACTGCATGTATAAAGTCTTTTGTAGCTCCAGATGAAAATTTATTTACTCCTGTTAATTGCCACCAATGATGTCACATAATAGTACGTAGTTGCACTGTGGGTAATGTATGCCTGGTTTGGAAAAGCAGTCCACTGGTCTGCACTGTAAGCCCATAACGCTGTAAGCCCATAATGGAGATTTAAAAAACAAATGATTAAATTTGAGACAACAGAGGCAGCGATTTAATCTTTTCATGCCACAAATTTGTCTGATTCGTGATTTAACTGTTTAATTTTATAAGTTCCTGACATAAAACACCTGATTCAATGCATTACAGAGCATTGAAACCAGCTAAGTATTATTCTTGGAGGTAACCTCTTAAAAACCATCAGACGAACATATCCTTCTTATTCTATGGCTATGAATATGAATTGGTCTGAAGTCTAATTAAAAGCTACAACTGTGTGTCGGGGAATTCAATCAACATTTAAGTGTGCATCATGCCCAGACTGTTAAACCAAACAATGCCAATGGAAACCCAGAAAAGGGTCAAAGGTATTTTCATGTCAGACCCCCATGTGTCTAGACTGCCTCTGAAATGTAATAAGTTCAGATCCCAGGGCAAAAATTACATTTCTCAAAGTTAAGTCCCGGGCTGGAAAAAATACATTTAAGAGCCCGGCGTATCTGCAGAATTAACATAAAAGGCAGGTTTTCATCTGCTGGCTTTAAAACTGAGAGCCCTCGGGGGTGTGCTGGCGGAATAATGGACTTTTTAAACTTTTTGACTTCATTTCCCTCTCTGGGCCGGGCAGGTAAGACACAGACACACACACCGGCTGTGCGCAGACAACGCATTGCTGCCGCGCACAGAGTGCACTGTCAGGCTGTCTGCACCTGTAAAATGTGGCAAAGGATTAAATTACTGAGGCTCTGACTGACTGTTTTTACTGCAGATGTTAATAATGTATCCCGGACTGAGTAATGTTTGAATCGACAACATAATATTGGGCAGAATGACAGTTTCATTTAAATTCATCGAAACGGCAGATATGGAACCGTTTTCACAGGTTAAATTAGTCAAGTTAGCCAGAGGCGCTGTCAAATTTAGCGCGGTACAAGACTAATTGGCTGCAGGAGAGACGGGGGTAACGTAGGGGTCAACTTAACAGACTTGTGTCGTGCAATTGATCTGAAGAAATTCCATTTACTTCTCCGTCCATTTATTTTATATCCTGCCGTTAAAAATCGCCCTAATTCTTAGTGAATTATGATCAGTTTATGGATCTGTTTAGAGGTAGAGTCACGCTCAAAAGCTCTTTAATGGATCACATGGCCGGGTAATCACAAACAATCATAAACCCTGAACCGTTTGAACATGACTAATGTGCTCCCTTTACAGTCCTGTTGCGCAGGAAGTTCAGCCATGTTTTTTTGGCCGTGTAAGAACAACATGTTGCCGGCTGCGCGCTGCCTGTTTGATGCACAAATGGGGGGCAGGAGGGCTGTGTGCTCTTTTCCTCCTGATGCTGTTGTAACTGACACACACACACACACACACACACACACACACACACACACACACACACACACACCAATGCTTTTCCATTTAACAGTGCCTTAAAGGTCATGCCAGGACAGAGGAACGGCTGTCTACATTCATTTAGCCCTGAAACTGCCACTCACTGTCTGTTAGAGCAATTGGGAAGATGTGTGCAACATGTTGATCTGATGTGGGTGTTCAGTCCTGGATGTCAACACCTTTAATCACACTGCAGAAAAATGGCGCTCTTACAGTCTCAGTACTCTAGAGTAAAGTCTACAGTGAAGGGGCATCCAAACATTCCCCACATTTTAGTGCTTTTTAGGATTAAGGGGAAAAATCTGGCAGCTTGGAAAATACAAGATCCTCCGATACAACACAGTACGACACATTAGACATACCTGTAAATCAAGTGACCACTCTAAGTAACCTTTTATCGCAGCCTGTCGTTCTGAGGAGGGGGCTGCAGAGCAGCCAATTAAAGCAGGTGCTCATTAGAGTGGCTGCTTTAAGTGAATTGACAGGCAAAATAGCCTGCTCAATTGTAGGTGGTAGAGAGGAAT
The DNA here is from genome assembly GCF_904848185.1 of Acanthopagrus latus. Lineage (NCBI taxonomy): Eukaryota > Metazoa > Chordata > Actinopteri > Spariformes > Sparidae > Acanthopagrus > Acanthopagrus latus. The sequence goes on along the minus strand of NC_051052.1, from coordinate 8,152,858 downwards.
GGCAGCAAAACACTAAAAACAGAGCTAATGGCCAATTTACTGTACAAAATATAAGAATAAAAACTCTCCAAACTATTTCCACTGTAATGCAGGTAATTGCAGGAAACCCCCAGCAGCTGCGGTTCACGGATGGATGGAAGACAGAAAATCTTTTCTTCACCCAAGTTCCAAAGTGTGCAGTGGTTTTTAAACGGTTATGAATTTGCTTTGCATTGTGATGCAGTTAAACTGATTTAAATATTTTACACAGATTGGGTGGACACCACTGTGAAACACTGGATATATAGGGTGCTTAAAAGGCAGCAGGCAAATGTTATTGCATGAGGGCCTCTTTCTCCCTCTCTCTAACCCTGGACCCCCACCTTCAGGCTCTCAGTTAAGTGTAATAGTGTATGGTGGATGTGAGAGGGTTTGAGACGAGGTCAGAGCAAGGATCACCAACTAATTACGGTGCTGAGGCACTCAGCCTCCGTCAGATTGTTTAGAAAGCATTAGGGGGGAAACATGGGCTTCCCTGGTGCATTGCACGTAATTAGTTTGGAGCCAAGGTCACAAACAAACACAAGCACGGGGACAAACAACATCCACGCACACATACAGAAGCATGCACAGTCTATTCTTCCTCTGCTCTCGAGCTGTGCATTCTCCTGTCTTGCTCTCTCAGGGGCAACAAGGCACAGCGTCTATTAATTTCCTAAATGAATAGCCTAACCAATTGATAGTTATTTATGGATGTTCATATTTTATGCAGCGCACATGCTCCTTACTATTAATTACCTTTAGTGTGGGGCGAGGCGACATATTGAGTAAGACGACATTAAATATATCTTAAATGTTCTAAACGGAGCAGAAATCATCTATCGCCCCTCGCTAAGAACTTCACTTCGAGATAAAAGGTGTTTTTCTTTTGCCTCTAAAACACTCATTTCCATACAACAATAAGTATGCTGTCTAATCAATATTTTAAAGACTAACTGCTGTGGCCATTCTCTTAAGTGTTACTTTAGATTAGGGTCATTGACCTACTGGGCAGCCTTGGCTGATGCTTCTTTAAGGGTGCCAGAAAACAATGATTAGAGTAGCTGTACTGAAACATGGTCAAAGAGACAACCAGGAACACATTGTTAGAACCAAACAGGCTTTTGGTGTAAACATGAAGTCCAGCAGTGCTAAAGTGTTGCTAAAATGTTAAGTTTGCCATATTTCCCGACAGTGTAAAGAGCGCAAACATTCTGCTCCATTAAGATTTTATGTTTAATCCAGCGCAGAGAGATATGGTAAAAACACATTTTAGGATTGTAGACAACAGTAGTACTGGTGAGGATAAATCTACAGCCAGCCGAGGCAGGCACATTTAGAATTGACAGATGGCTCAACCATGACCGCTGAGAGCGAGGTCGATTAAGAGGGCTGGTGGGCAAAGGGGTTTGGGAAGAAATGATGAAACAAAATGAAGTTTGGTGCCGCGGTCTGTATGCAATTATCTGCTCTCCAGACATTCGGGCCGGCTTTAGAATATGCAAGACAATCACATTTCTTAAACCCACACAGAAAAGCTGTTTCATACATAATGCTCGCGCTGTGAGAGAGGTCCTGCAGGCTTTGGTGTGGACCGGGACTGTCAGACCACCTAAACACTAAAACACTGTGCAAACCACTGATTATCTGCAGTGGTGCGTCGCGCAAACATGCTAATCTGCATTGCTTCTGTACATTTATATGCCCTCTTAACGGGAAAGCAGATGTTTCACACCTAAAACCCTTAATTATTCACAGTAAAATGGTATTACATATTTGGCATAAGAGACCTCATCTAGTATTTTGTATTTCTTGTATTAACTGAAAACATGTTTTGTTCACATTTCACATTAAAAGGGGCAACATGTAAGAATCTTTTTTGAAACCCTAAAAAAAACATGAACAAAATGTATGAGCAGAATGTGAATAAATGGCAGTCTTCTGACATAATACTGTCTATGTACTGTGTTGTAGAGATATCTGCTGAGGTTTGCATGCTAACCAGCTAGCCGAGGCCTGTACCAGTGCAAGTGGTTAATTCTCATATATTGCACCTTTAAGGCAACAAACAAAACCTCATGCCTGTTCATAAACTCTTCATAAACATGCAACATGCGTCCATGCGACATAATCGAGTAATCGTTACACAACAGTTATGCTATGTCTCCTCAGCTTTGAGCCGATCCCAGTTATGTCTAAATGTTAGATCACAGTAGAAGTGAAAGAGGGATCAACACACAAGAATGTGTATACCTGTGTACACATATAAAAAGCTCTAATTGGAGGGAAAGCAGTACTCCATCTTAAAGATCAATTACGTGAAATCCAGATTGACACAAGTTCCTGTGAGGTTACAGAAAATGGTTGACAACCCCACTGCGAATCAACACCTCAGTGTGCGGCCGTGCACAGCTTGCAGCCACTCTCAGCTCATTGTTATAGGTTGGGAGTTCTCTCACTTGGGTTATTATCCGCCTAAACTGCATATAAAACTGCAGAGACGCTGCACTGCTGATTGTTCAATTCCTGCCTAGTGCAAACAGTGAAGAGTAGAGGTAAGAAGTGGAGTGAGGACGTGGGCAAACTTCCGTAGCAATAGTGACTTCACATTGTGTCAAGGCTTGTTTATAATATCATTTAGACTATTCTGGGCTCTATTTTCTGCCTAATAGTTGTAAAAAATTGCTTGATTCAGCAAGTAGCAGCCAGAGGAACACTTCTCACTTCAAAAATCAGAACAGAGAAGCGTCAATCCAAACCAAACCAAGCTTGGAAGGTTTTCTGAAATGTACAGGGAGAAGAGAGGCACGGGCAGACTACATCTAGGAGGGGGGCAGTGGGAGATGGAGCCCGTGCAGCATGTTGGTATGAAGGCATAAAATCATACTGTATGGGGGCGTCGTGATCAGAGTTTGCTCGGAAAAGACGACCTTTTTCCACACCGCGCACATATGCACACACATGCTTACCTGGATGCCGTCCAGCAGTTTGCTCATGCACCAGAAGCTGTCAGCCTCGATGTTCCTCAGAGCCTCTTCCTGGAGACTGGACACGTCAAAGTTTTCCACTTCCTCCTCTGGAGAAGACAAAAGGAGAACACAGAGAGAAAGGGAGAGTTAGAAATAAGCGGTGCACAGACAGCAAGACGGGTGAGAGGAAAATTGGGGGGAAAGTGAAAGAAAGGTGATGAGAGAGAGAGAGAGAGAGAGAGAGAGAGAGAGAGAGAGAGAGAGAGAGAGAGAGAGAGAGAGAGAGAGAGAGAGAGAGAGAGTGGACATAGAATGAGAGTGATTTAGGTCTACAGACCCAGCAGGGGCTCTGTCACAGGCAGCCCACAGCTCAGACAGGGGAAGAAGAAAGCCAAAGGTGCAGAGGGAGAACGTCAATAGGGAGAGGTTATAAAATAGATGTAGGGAAAGGAAAGTAGACACAGATAAATTGGACCGCGGTAACGAAAGGGGGATCAAGAAATGGAGGCATTGTGGCAGCCGAACATGTGGGAAGAAAGTATAAAAGCGGACTAAAAGACCAGCCGTATGATTACCATCTTTAAAAAAGCAGCGGTTCAACACTTTTTTTAATGGCTACTTTGAACATTTAGCAAATGTCACACAGTCTCCACGCACCCCGCATAATCTGTACTTATTATATATCGCAGACGCAGTGAGAAATTATGCAGCTTCGTTCTGTCTTTGAGCTTGCTGAAGTTAAACTGCCACTCAGAATGTCTTAAAAAGTCTTATAGTTACCTTAATACCATCTGATACACTCTTTCACTTTATTGTAAGTATACTATTTATTGTAAGTAATTTTTTTTAACTATACTTTATCAATTTTCTATGAGCATTTGTTTAAATTCTATAATCTAATTTGCATTTGACCTTTACTGCCATTTGTAAAGTGCCACAAAGGCAAATGTGAAGTGGCAAGTTGGGAAGAGAGTCTGTAAATAAAAGCGGCAGAATGGTGTTCTGACATGTCCTAAAACGCACTGCACACTGCACAGAGGAAACCATTCAAAAGCAGCGAGCACAGCGAGTTCCCAGTCATCTCCAGCGGGCGACTTCGGCGATGGGTGTCATCAGATGTCATTAACGGCAGCGGCGTGTGACGGACTGCAGGGGCTTTGACGGGCTCCTGACAAGCCACTGACAGCCAGTGGAGGGGAGATGGGACGAGACTGATTAACGATGATCTGGAGGGGAGGAGGAGAAAAGGGAGAGCGGTGACAAACGGAGAAAAGGCGTGCATGTGCGCGTGTGCGTTCATATTACTAAAAATATGTTGAGTTTAGAGGGTGTATTTTTTTTTGCGCATTTCTAATACGTCCTCGACTCGCACACACACACACGCACGCACGTGCACACGTGCACACACACACACACACACACACACACACACACACACACAGAGGACCTGGCAGCTCTGCTTGGTATCCTTGGCAACCCCAGTGGAATGTTGTCAAGGTTGTAATGAGCATGCTCAGTCTGATAGACAGATAGACAGATAGACAGACAGACAGTGAGCTGGCAGTGGGCCAAGACTACAAAGCCATTAACAACTCGGCTGTAGGAGTGTAGGTGTGAATGTATTTGTGTGTGTGTGTGTGTGTGTGTGTGTGTGTGTCTGTGTGTACTCTAACATCTTGCCGTGCAGCCAGTCTCATCATTGTCTTGTCCGCTTGAAGTCAGGTAAGGATAGATAGGTTCCTTCATTCCGGGGAGACCTTTTATCCCAGCACACCGGGACAGATCAAGGTGTCCAGACAGCGCAGGAATCTAATTTTGTCCCCACAGCTACCAGATCTTTAATACCAGATATGGAAGTGGTCAGGGGTTGGATTATGATGACATGTCGGCACAGTTCATTCTGACCACGAGTGATGCCAAAAAGCAAAAATGTAACACAGCCATGGGGCTCACACATAACAGTCGATATTAGCGCAAGCATACAGATGTAATCTCATAAACATCCAGTTTTTTGTTTGTTTTCTTGGAGCGAGATCTAAAAGAAATCTGCTTGCAGTGAGGAGCAACTCGGAGACAAAGAGGTCACCCACAAACAAACGCGATGAGTCAGAGACAGCTGACGGGATGAAAACTCATAATATTTCCCTGCCGCTCAAATTGGGGCCACCAGCAGAAGTCAACTACAATCAACCAAAGCTAAATGCGGCGTTGGAGCAGCTGTTATAAGAATGCCGAGACAAAAGGAGCCACCGCCTGACCAATTTGAAGTCAGTATTTAATTTGATGGCTGCAGAAGACAATGACAAATCATGAATACAGTGCTCTCTCCGGGACGCGGAGGCTCCGGGCATCGGCGACGGCATTAAATTCGTAGTTGAAAAGATTAATTGTAAACAGGCTGACTGGCAATTTCGCGTGGTGTCGCTGCTGATTAACAAGGTGGTGGGAGCGCCACGTCCTGGGAGACCCTGAGCATCCCAGAGTCTCAAATCAGTCTTTGTCGTGGGCTAAAGCCTTTGCTGTCGAGCTCAGTTCCAAACCTAGCCCTTGACTTTAGAGCAGATTAGAAGGGACGGCTTCCAGGAGTCCAGCGGTTGTACTCGAATTGGGCATAGCTCATCACAATAACAAGGACACACAAGAGGAAGGGTCTATGAGAGACAGAGAGGCCCTGAAGTGGCTGTCTTACACTTAGTGGTCAGATTGCGAGGCAACAGTGCCCCCTGTGATGGCTGAGGGAACTGACTCTGACAGCAATGACCGATTTGACATGGATGAGCGCTTAAAAACAGTCAAAGCTCAGGTCATTAGTCATTTTCATGGTCAGGTAGTCCGCACGGCTCGTTCTCTCCTCTGTTGGAAAGAAAGGAATCAAAGCTGTGTGTAGAATGTCTGATGATTCAACAACCTGTAGCCAAATTAAGTTTTCATGAACCACGTGATCCACCTTCAACCTTGACTGTTTCGGTGACATAAAAGCACCATTAGGTCATCCTGAATGCCTCAGCGGACCTTGTGTCTCAGTCGACCTGCCTTCAAAAGAAGAAATTGCTAACTACTTTCACCAGATCCACGCCTCAGTCGGAGGAACTCTCTCCGCGATTACTTCAGGAGCACTGCCTCCACGCTGAGGACTGGATGACAATACATGTCTGGGACTTGATCCGTGTCTCTGTAGAAATGCTTCACAAATAAGAACCGGGGGAATTTCTGGAAGCGCAGGCTTCAGTGAGCAGCCACAGAGGACGGGAGTCTCAGTGGCTTTGGTTCTGTGTGAATCTCGCCTCCGAAGTGATGTCATTGCCAAATTAAATTCTCTGGTTCGTGGAGGTAGAGCAAGCAGTCTGACTGCGACTCACCATGGTGGAAGAGGAGTTTGATGCGGCCGACTCTCTGGGACGCACAAACACAAGATGTGCAGGATTCTGAAGACGGGCAGTTTGTAATCAGATTGGCAGAAGAGCATGGCACATGGAGTCTGAGGCACAGCCAAGGAACCTCAGACTGATCACAGAGCTTGTTTGCTTGAAATTGAAAATTCCCATACAATCGTTCTGAAGGCTGAAGCAACAATCAAAAAATCTTCAATTTACAGAGGGGAATGTTTAATCTAAGAACTCTCCAGTAACTCAAGCTTACTACAGATTCACTTGATGTGCCGTTTCTTTCTCTTTTACAGTCTCGACTTCCCTCTGATAGCCCCCTGATCGTGCTGAAAGTATATCGAAGCTTCACCTCTCCTACACAGCTATTTGACATCTCTTCTCTCTTCTGTCGCCACCCGGCCTCCTCCAAGCTGTTCTCTCCTTCCCCCCTCCCTCTCCTCACCTCACATCCCATTGGCCCCGCAGCCGATTTCCTGCCAGGCCCCTGGGTTTTATTTCCTGTTTGTCCTGGCGCAGGGGGCAACTTGTCCAGAGAGACCAACTGCTTGGTCGCTGCCAGCTGTGAGCGCTTGGCACAGCTTGGCATGCCGAGCCGGGTTACACCTCCGGAGACCGACTGTGGGCGCCTACATACACAGATCCGTGCTCGCGCTCGCAGTCCACACACACAAACACACATGCGCGCGCGCACACACACACACACACACACACCATCTGCCCTCTACAACTACGGGCCACGAGGTAATGTGATGTAAGATGATAAACGAGCTAGTTTAGCCTGATGTAATCATAAAGAATGTGTGTGTGTGCGTGGACTACGAAGAGCAATTGGTGATAAAAACAGTCCCGTTTGACAAGCCTCTGTTGGTTCAGATTAATCACGAGCAAACCTGAGTTGCAAGACCACCAGAGAGAGAGCGAGTGAGTTGGTTTTAACAAGATTTCGCCATCCAGGGCTCACAGGATCACATGGAGTGCTGCAGCCATTACTTATATTTTTACAGCGGTAGTTTCGGGATAAATCTAATGAATCTAACGACTTTGGGCGCCGAATCCTAACATGCCACGATCCAGTTTCCACCTTCCCAATGACACCCTAGTGACACAGACAACACCTAAAAAATGAGACGCGCGTTAGCCGCCGGTGAGGCATGCAAGACTTCAACCTCCCCGCCAGCCAGCCCCCACCTTTCACTGGGGCTTCTGTGACGGAAAATAAAGAAAAAGTGATTTCCCCACCGTGGCACATTAGTGTGATAACACCGTTGTTAATGAGAGCTGAACATTTTCCAGAGAGGTGGCGTTCAAACTGTTGGATAATTAAGAAGTGAGTCAACCTGGCAAATCTGGTGTCACCAACACACACACACACACACACACACACACACACACACACACACACACACACAGACACGAACACACGCACGTTATAGGAGATGAGAGCGTTATGAGAATAGAATTATGGCTGCGTGCGAAACAAGATGTGAAGTTATGAAAATAGACAGGTGAAGGTGAAGGAAGGTGGCGGTGTGTGTGAGAGAGAGCAAGTGGAAGTGATATGAGCCGAGGTGATAATAGAATAACAGTTTTCTTTTCACCCTCTTTCTATCAAATCTTTGTGATCTCTTGAAACAAACCCTTTGATTTCCATGAGTCTACGGGTTCATAAGTTTAAGAAACGTATCTAAAATCTGTCTGGTCCCCCCCAAAAAAAGCATCAGCTGTCTTCATTTCGTAGTTCTTAGAAGTTCCAAGTTTTTTTTTTCTTCCCTCCCTCAAAGTGCACCACTAAGCTTACTCATTGAAAGCGCTGAACTTCAGCCTCACCAGTGATAAGGAACGCTTAAGGCCATAAAATCTACACAATCACTCCGACAATGTTCTCATCTCCCACTATCTGCGCTACAAGCCGTGTGTCCATACATCAAACAGCGGGGCCCCCACAGCTGTTGGCAAGATAATGTAAGTCCTTGACATCAAATGGAATACAGCTATTAATATCATATCTGCCTATGTGCAGACACATAATGATCCACTTGCCCCGAGGTAAGATGGTGTCTTGTATTAGGAAGCTTAGAGTGTTTAATGTTGAGTAAGGCCACCGCATCGCATTAACTGTGGCCACTGCTGCCAATATCTCTCGTCGCACCGCATCCCTCCCCGTCACCACCCCTCGCGGAGGCCTGTGGGATGTTTGCACAGCGCAGATGTGTGTGAGACGTGTGATTCAACATGTGCGCAGCTGGCAACATTTTCTACAATCGTGTTACCATGGCAATGCCTGTGAGACACAACATCACCCAGAATGAGTCCGGTTTCTGTTTCTCTTCACAGCTTTGTGCTTTCCGCAGTGATAACATGCATCCTAACAGGGCGAACAGGATGGTTCCTGATAGATCTCATCATTTTTGGTCACTGTAAGGGTGCACACATGAGGAGCAATCCAAAAACATACTTTTTGCTTCGGAAAGGTAGGTTTGCCCAACTATCACGACATGATGTTGAAAAGTAGGGACACAGAAACATGAGGGTCTTAAACAAAACAGTTGTAGACTGATTGAAAAGTCAGGAAAAAGTCCATCACCACATTATTTTTCAACATTCATTTGAAAAAAATACCACAGATGACTTCTTCATCAGCTATATCTCAGTTTCTGTTTGAGATTAAAAACATTTTAGCCTGTAGGTGGATTTAAACCCCCCCACACCAAAGTAATTCATAAATAATAAAAACAAACCCCTTAGGTTGAAAACACCAAAAACACTTCACAAAGCAAAACTATTGGGCCGACAAACTCAGGACAACAAAACACCCACACACTGTTCTCCTCACTTGCAAACAGTCATACATCTTTTACAAAGACTACAAAGACTTCATCATGTTATTTAAACAAATAAATAAATAACCTGATGAAGGTCTTTGTAAGCATCATAATGTTATCAAAAATAGATTCCTCAGCTCAAGTGCGGTGAACAGTGTGTGTTTTATGTTCATTTGTTTTCAAATAGAAAGAGAATGAAGAAACAAGTTTTGATGATTGGCTGAGATGGAAAGTTAGTGTATCCATAAAACCAAAAAATGAATAAATTATTTTGTGAAGTATGTGACTTAAACATCCAAGGAACAATAAAGTATTTAACATTTTTGCATAACATTTTCCAAAAACAAACTTTTGTTACACTGTATATTTTGTTGAGTTGTGTACTTGCACTATTCCAAATGTTTCCAACTGCTTGAACCCAAAGAAAAGTTTACTCCAGCTAACAGTGAAGTCACTTGTCACTGCAACTTCTAGGAAAAGTTCAGATTACATGTCAGAGGGACAAAGGAAAATGAAACATGAGCAGCAGCAGCAGGACTAAAACATGGGATCTGTGAGTGGTCATGAGAAGACTCCACTCTCCTTCAATTAATAATGAACAAGAAAACGAAACAATGCAAACAAAGCATTTTTCCTCTTACGTTTTCTATACCCGCGTTGTCAACATCAAGTGTTGTTTATATGTAGTTGAAGCTCAGCGTGCACAGTCTCTACATACAAATGCAGATTAAATTACCACTTTCTTTTAGTACTAAGTGCTTTGCAGTGTTGCTTTGGTAGTAAAAGAAAGTGCTAATTCAATTTGGTTCTTTATTTTATTTTTCTGTTAGTGTTGTTTTTTGTGGGTCCGAGTTACATGTTTAATATCCCGGCAGCAACCCAAGTGCTCTTTATGCACTAATAGATCAGACGTTGCTCTGCTTTGGTGTTTTTATGAGGGAACTTGATGGTGTTTAAACAACATTTATGTCTGACAACTGACTGTTCTTTTAGCACTTATTTCAGCTCCTCTAGCATAACATCCTTAAAACTTCCTCTTCATTCAAAGCTTCTTGAAATGTTTGCTAAAAAAATGTTTTCTAATTATCCTGCTTTAATTTCCATTTCTTTAATGTTGTGCAATTATTCCGATTTCTTCTGATTAGCCTGGTTTCACTTCTTTTTGTTAAACACTTCAAGAAAATGCTTCAAAACCCAAATGTATCTTTATACAAACTGTTCTTGTTATTATATTCTACTCATAGACAGTGTAGTTTATGCATGTGTTGACAAAGCTGACAAAGTAAAGAACTCACTGTCATATTATCCGTCACTTCCTATAGGCTGCTCCCTTCCACACACACATGGACACATTTTAATCACATAAGATGTCCAATCCACTCAAGCTGTAGTAAATGTGCCTGCTTAATGTACAAGACACATTTGGGAGCTGAAGCAAAGTTTCCTGAGATGTAAGTAAAGGATCAGTCCATTAAGTCATTAGTGTGTGTAATCTGCAAGGCTTAGTTAGAGAAAAGAAACATTAGGGGAACGGTAATAAGCACACATTATGAACGGCAGCAGACACATTCACACTCGCAGGGCAGCGTGATAAGATGCCTCATGACGTAATCCCGTGCATGTGGCAGTGTTTCTGTAAATATGTGTAAGGCTGCAGTTTGTACGCGAGCCCTGTTGTATCAAATCTGCCAGAATATCTGAAATGTGTACATGTCTGTCTTGGTGCGCGTACATGCACAGAAGTCGTGATGCAACACAAAACAGCGCATACAACCGTCGCAGCAGCACGGTAAGATGACTGTTTCAATTGCCTCCAATTGCATCAGGTCAAGCGGAACGCGTCTCACTGGTGACAGAATGATAAAACAGATTTTTTTTTTTCGACTCCCTCAAATCAAACGGCCGACAGAGAGAACGAGAAATAGAGACCGAGAGAGATCTGAAGCTTTCTCGGTGAGGAGAGCTTCAATTTATGGCTTTTTATAGTCAAGTAATTAACTTAATCTAAAAATATTCAATAACCCCTGCGATTATTCACAGAAGATAAATCATTTTTTGACAGAACTATTTCTCTGGATCATTTCAGAGCTCTATTGCTTTTTACCAGTAGCAAAGGGAGAATTTCTGGTAATATAGGGAAATAAGATCAGGCCGGATGCAGATGAAAGCACAGCTATTGATTTTCAGCTTTATATATCCTTCTGTCAGGCGTCGACCACGGTCCTTTGAGATTTCAACGGTCACTTCCCCACCGCAGGCCAAAAACATGTGAGGTTCAAAACATACAATTAAAAAGCAATAAAAATATGAGATGCAGTGTCTCTGCAAATGCTCATCACATGGCTTGAAGAGGTTTTCCACAGAACACTATGTTACAGTTTTCTAATCACGTTTCCTGTCTCTAAATGCGGAACATGTCTCGTATGACTGAAAACAATTCCAACATTCATGTCCTGTTCTCTCCTGCATGTTTCGATTTGCACATCATTGATTTAAAATGGTTGAAGGACTTTCTGGGTTTTACCCTTATCCTAAACATAAGCTACAGTTTTAACGGTTTGAGTCTGCCATAAAATTCCAACAGCTGTCCAAATGCTAAAAAAAAAAACATGAAATAATACAAAATAAAGAAAAACAAACACATTCCTAACACTTAACACCTGGACATGCATGAATGAAACATATGAAAAAGGATCAATCAAACTCCAACAATAGAATATAAATCAAATGAGGTGGTGTTAAAGAATATAAACACTCGAAGTTAGGAGAACCTATTTCCATCCAACCCTGAATGAAGACAACTGCATCATGCAGAATCGGTTATAGTAGATATCAGATATTTATTTCTGAACAGATTCCTGCTTAAATACTAAGTATACTCACACGACTCTGCTTTCCAATAAATGGCTCAATCCAGCTTGTGTGGCCTCAGTTCCAAGAGCGAATCAATTCAAAAATACTTTTCTTACAATGTGGTCGTGTGCTGAAGCTTGTGCACCCACTTCAGACGGGGTGGTGTGCTAACACTTCGAGCTTAGCAGCTACGGTCAAGATTTTGGCAATTCATGTTTTCTGTAAATTGGTTGAAAAATCCCCAACAACTTCAACTGTTTTTGTTGTGAAGCTATGGAAATGTATTGTAGGCTAGGAAATTTCACCTGAGTAGATCAGTTGACAATTCTTTTGTTTATTTCATTTAACTATCCATTTAAGCAGGTTCTTTTGTGGCAATTCAAATTGTGCAACAATTACTTAACCAATAGAACCAATAGATTACATGTGGAAGAGACTGAATGTGGAGAGTGAAGTAGAAAATGAATGTAAAGTGGCACTCATCTAAAGTCTGAAAGAGAAGAACATATTTCACGGGAATAAAACAGACACATTTATCCAGAAAAGAAAAAAGTGCCGAGACAGAAACTGAGGGTCAGAACCACACAGCTGATTCAATCCCTGCCTGTCCAAATGCTATTACTTAACCTCAGAAACATGGTGATTGTGTTCTAAACCAAATAGAGGAGTGCAGACCGAGACAAAGCCTGAGCCAGGAGAGAGAGAGGGAGAGAGAGAGAGAGAGAGAGAGAGAAAGAGAGAGACAAAGAGAGGTGGCGTCAAAGAGAATTGAAGAGCAAATCTCAAACCGCCTGGCAGAAAATAATGCTCACGCCGAGTCAATAATCTCAGCCAATGATTAAAGCGGCAGAAATTAGAGAAAGCAAAAGCAGATAAGCAACAAAGTAGAAAAGACAGTGTTCCTGCTGGATGTCAGCAGCTGTGCTCGGGCAATCACTAAGCAGCTCATTAGAGCTAATAACAGCCGTTAATCAGAGGGAGACTCAGAATAGAAGGCTCGACCGACGGTGGTGGGACCACAGGGAGAGAGCAGCCGATATTAGTTAACCGCCTACTGGCCGAGATCCACTCCCCAGATTGCTCAATCTATAGACGGACCAACGGGCAGATGGATTGACTTTGTATTTCTTTTTCCAGAACCACACAGTGCCCGTTTAACTTGGGTAAAATGTTAAGAAGCAGGATTTTTAAAGAAACACAAAGAATATTTGTGAATCTCAAATCATTGTGGCATTTTTTAGTACAAGGCTTTTTTACCACTTCAGTAACTTATTGACTACATTTCAAAGTTGCCTGACCCAACAATGTCTGGTACACAACCACACACAGACCAGCAATATGTGAGTGACATGTTACTTTCACCAGAATATATCTTCTTCCAGGACTGTCACTTATTCTACGACCACACATATCCAGCCAACTATTAGTATAATGCTTCAGCTGCGTAGTCCCCTGATGCGAGGATGCAACTGAAATACAAATGAGCACGGCATGGCGGGACGCACTGTGCCACAGCTAAAGCTCCGTGCCAGCGGACAAACAGCAGATCAGAGACAAGATATGAGGGCACAACGCCGAGACGGGAAGAAGAAGACACAACACAACGCTGAGAGGGCCAAAACGAATGCCTCCAGGAAAGTAAATTGCTGCTTACTGCAAGAATACGCTGCCAAACCCCATCTTATCATTCAGGCGGAACAAGACAATGATGTTTTAAGTTGTAGAAATCTTGGGGTGCACCTGCAGTTTGTTTGATCTGGTTCAGACCAAGAAAGAAAAAAAACAAGAAACATTTTTTTTTGCTTTTTTAGTTCTGGTCTAGTTCCTGTTCACACTGAGTTTTTACAAACAAACCAAGATCAGCAAACATGAATTTATACAGACTGATGCACAGACTGAACAGTTATTGGACTCATGGTGAGAAATCAAATTCCGGTGATGGACAGAAGTTTACTCAGCACTTCAGTGCCTGTGATATATCTATGTTCTGCAGTGTCCCGAGGCAAACACAAACAAATAACTGAATATAAGAACTGTAAGTATTATTACACTGCATCGACCACATGATATTAATAAAAGCAGGAATAGGACAAAAAGGAGGAATCTCTGAAACGATTTCTGGGATTTTTACTATGAAATCGCTGTCACGCTCTTTCCTGTATGAATTATTAATTCACTAGTTCACTAGTTTACTCTTTAACTAGTGGAAAATCCTTCAAATCCCTTTATTAAATACATTTTGGAGGCATTACGTGAATGTCTGCTGCATTGGACATCATGCATCAATGATATAAGAAGTTCTTTAGCGATAACTGTTCTTTTCTGCACTTTTTCTCCGTGACCAACACTGCATGTCCACTCCTGTGGGTGTAGGGTATTTTCCGCCTACTTGACCTATATTTGTATAGCATCAATACTGCTGTTGCTGCAAAACAAAGTGGATCAAAATAGGCAGAATATACCTTTTGGCACATAACATCCACTGGAGTGGACATTTCTAACACCATACTGAGTTGATTTTTCACATCATTTTACCTGTCTGGTTTCTGAGAATAAGACAGCTATTCCTGAGGTATCTGGCACAGCTTGTCTTTCCTCTGCTATTTTGAGTTTATGATGCCATATCTCAAACTGACAAAGTGAAACAAAGATAGTGTTTTAATGGTGCTTCAGCCTAAATGGTTGAGGCATTAGTGGACTAACTGACAAACACACATATGATTATCTTGTGCAGCTTGACCTCTGCCAGGTCACCATGGTGCAGAGGTGGCTGTTTTGTCAACGCCTCGGCCTGCTCAGTCGTCCTCCTGGAACCACTCTTCACATCTAGTTTACTTTCAATTTGTATTAGTTGTTTTGGTATATTTTTTCTTATATTTTTAAAATATTTTTTAACCTGAATACTCTCTGAGAGGGAACCCCCCTCTGCGGCTCCTCCAGAGGTTTCTTCCAAATTGCGTCGAAGCAGACGCAGACTCTCCTTTTCAAGTGGTCTCGGTCCAGTTGTTCAGTCTGCATGGGGGTTCAATTAAAGACTTTGAACTAGCTCAAATGAACTACTTTAACGGGGGCCAACGCAAAGCCAAGTTGTTGGATGTGAAAGCAGCCTTAAGACACACACACACACACACACACACACACAGTGTCTATGTCACTCAATTTAAGTTTCCGTTCACGTCCACTCTCAGCTCTCCTCTTCATATAGACAGACATCAGCTTCAGTGTGTGTATAAGCTCACCTCACCAGTTTGTGCTGTGTATTTGTGTGTGCGCTCTTACATTCCTGCAGGCATTTCATCACAGCTGACTGGCAGTATGTTTCCATCTCCCATGCTTTGTCCCTGGGTGCTTCACCTAGTCAGTCTATCTGCAGTGTTACACCCCAGCCCACACACACACACACACACACACACACACACACACACACACACACACACACACACACACACACACACACACACACACACACACACACACACACACACACTCTCACAATGGGCCTGTATGTTCAAGTATAAGACGATGCTGGTGCACCTTGCCTTCAACAAAAAGACATCCTGCAGAGCCCCTCTTTGTTCTGGAGGCTTTGTACAAAGTGTACAACATGCTTTAATGATATGTATTCTCTCTTACCCTACTTATGGTACATTAGCAGCACTTAGGCTGTCTGTCACAGCCACGGACCCTTAACATTTCCATCAAAGCACACCAGATGAGGTATGTACAAAGGATCATTCTTATAGCACATGATTAAAACCACACTAACATAGAAGGGGGGATGTATACAGGCAGGCAGAAACGCTGCATATATTTCAAATAGGTTTACCAATTTCAGGAAATACAGTTCTGAAATAAAGTAAAAACTGAATTCTCAAATGCAACAAGTGCAGCTTTGATGAAAGAATCGTACCTAAAACAAACATGACCAAAAGCCAATCTATTACACACATGCAGGCACATGCACTCAAGTATGCACAAGCAGTTTATCAGACACACGCTCACGCATTCAGTAAGAAAGGTCCATGCTGCACAAACACACACACACTGACACAATTCAGCCCTCACAGCCCAATTCTGTATGTGCCAGGCAGAGGGTGCCAGTTTGTGAGTGAAACCCATTTAAACATCACTTATCTGTTTTCATTTTGTTTCCCCATAACAGTTCAGATTAACTCATTTTACCATAGAATGGATATTTTCATTATCATGGTATACTTTGCCTGGGTTGATAAAACATGCTCTCCTCGGCTAGGGTCCTTCTCTGGTTTATTGTTCTGCATGTGCTGAAGTGCAGTGTATGAATACCGTAAAATGTTAAGTCTGAATTTCTTTTCCAGAACTAGACAGAGCCCCTTTAACAAAACGGGATAGGAGGCACGTTGAAAAGTAAACTCCCCCACCTTCTCCGATTGTTGATTGAAGTAGCACAAAATAAATAAATACATTTACAGCCATGTCTCTACCAATAAAATCATGACCCTGTAAGTCAAGATATTCAAATGGGTTTGGTTTTTTTTTGTTTGGTTTTGTGGTACGTTTAGCACCAGAAGCCTAGTTGTAAAGCCTCAACTTGTAAACCATGTTTTGTCACCACAGGACTGAGACAAACCTTCCAAAATAATGTGAAATGCAAAAGAAAACATTGGTGACATGAATCTCTTACTTTAGAGAATCAAATATGATGTGTATATTTTAAAAACTGTGTCCTCAGCAGACAGCAGTTGCCTTGTTTAAGCAAGTGACAAAGAGCATTACTGTAAAAGGAACTGCACATTTCTCTGCGTTTGTGAAAGCTTAAAGAAGCTTCTTGAGAAAAAGACATGTGTCTGGGGATCCGAGGGCTCTTGATGTTTTAAAAAGGCTGGCTAAAACACACACGCACACATACGCACGAATACACACAGCACCCTCCACGGCACTATATCAGGACCTTCTTCATATAGACACATATGCATTGCTCTTTGTGCTCCTCATCCTCTCCATCTTCTCTAATAACCACAAGGACACATCTCCAGAACCTTTCTAACTATACTGATGACTTCTGTCTGTTGGAAAATGTGTTTGTCCTTTTATCTCTGTTTCCCCCTCACTGAATGATGTGACTTCCCTTTTCAAACTCCCTTTCTTCAGTAATTCATATTGCCATTTTGGAGATAAGCCTCTGCTTCCACTGCAATAAAATGCATTTAAACTTTAAATACACTTAACCTAGAACATTTTAGGCCTGTCCTCATCCTTCCCTCTTGAAGGGTTCCTGCTCACTGAGACATTATTCTACTTCTGTAGAAGAAAAGCAAAGATACAGTCTGTCAGCAAAATGGAAGAAAGTATCTCTTCAAGAACTAAGAGCACATTTGTCAATGCTGAGAAATCTTACTTTTGTTGTTCTCGAATAACTAAACAAGTCAGTGTGCTTCTTTTACTGGGCATCTACAAATGAGACTGTAAAGACAGCAGTTTGAAGAGCAACTTTAAGGTTTAAAGGGCACATTTTCAGGTTCATAATTTTATTTTGGTTTATTACTTCCAATAGGTTTACATGTTTTAATGCTCAGATTACACAGTTCAGTTTTTGCACACTTTTTTGTAGCAGCACTATATTCCGTACTCTATTTTAACTCCTGTCACCTCCCCTCCTGAATGGCCAGTCACCTCTGATTGGTCAGCTCACACATGCCAGACCCAGCACTGCTAAAGACAACAGAGCAGCTTTGCTAAATCACTTTTTACAGGCCAAACTAGCCGCAAGGCATCAATTATGCACATGTGTGACTCTGTAACAGTGTGATGTCACAAAGTCACAGAAGTGAAGGCGAGACTAATGACAAGACGTTTCAGGTGTATTGTTCTCTGTTGGGAAGAAGAGCTTCTGGTAGTGGGAGGTCTGACCTTCTCAAAATTTAAAGCTAACATAGCAAACTTGTTAGTAAACAGGTGCTTATTTATGCATTCAGGAAATACGGAGCCCTGTTAACCTTCATTGGAAGTCCTGTCGGCCCACTTCACTCTCCACTAACTGCTTAAGGTTTCTGAGTTTGCAGGTTGTACAAGCTTAAACTGCTTGATGTAATGCTAACCGACTGAACAAGAAATGCACCTGTGTTAAAATTATTCAAATGAAGAATATTAATTAAAGCAACACTAAATCGAAATATCAAACTTTATTCTACGGCTGACAACAAAACATATCTACAAACTGTTACCCTCAGAATTGAAGTATACGCTGAATTTGAAACTCTTGGTTAGATTTTAAACCAGACAAATACATTGTTTAAATCGGAAGCACGGCTTTCACACAACAGTGAATTACACTCTCAGTACAGAAATAATTTCTGAATCCTTTATGAAATCTACTTTCTACCTGCTATGACAAATGCAGCCTTGCAGCGGAGGATGGTGATAGTTACCCGGAACCAGCCACCTCCTAGTTGATAAGAGGACGCACTGCCTGGCTCAGCTGCTTCCCGACAGCATGGGGGCACTTTCTAACTCTTCCATTTCCCTCTTTTTGAAAATCTTTTTCCTGCTCTGTCGGCTGTCCCTCTCTGCCACACTGCATGCTCTCACTCTTAGGCCTGCCAGGAGACTCTCTGATTGCTGTTATATTCTCCTACTTTGTCTAGATGTGGCTCACTTTCACCCGCAGTTGTCAAACCCTCACCTTTGAGAGTTTTGCCTCCAATGCAATAGCTCATCTCTTTCCCCTGTCTCTCTAACTTGCTGCCTTGTTCTCATCTTTCTTCAGAGTGAATCCATACTTAGACACTGGCATGCAGATTACATTATAGATCCAGGGGCCGATCAATGGCCACTCCACATTAAAGGAGGACTGGCCCCGTTCCTTGGCCCGTCATGGCCCATACTGGCCTTAATTAGATGACTTCCATTGTTGGCTAATGAGAGAGGAGCTACACCGTAACAAATGGGGAGAAGACAAATGCAGCATAATGCCTCACAGTTGGAGAACAAGAACGATAGACTCTCTAAATCAATTTCTCTTTTGACACGAGGGAGGTCTGCAAGATTGCTCAACAGTCCGAGTGGATACAAAACAACTTTAAAGGTATTTTCTCTTCCAACAGCGAAGGAAGGGTTTATCAATAATCTACCAATTGGAACTTTTCAATTTGGATTAACAGTCAGGTGTTAATGAAAGCCGGTGACAGCGGGGGGGGGGGGAGACTGTGAGGATGGAGTGGTTAAGAGGTCGAGCCATCACTTGGCGTTGCATCATCAAAAGCTAAATGGAGTGTATGGCAGCCGAACAAGCACTGCAGTGCCAGACCAAGGCTGGTGTGCGACTCAGAGAAAGAAGCCGGGGAAACGAAGCCAGAGAGACAAAAAGAAAAACAAAGACAGACTAACAAAGTGACACATAAGAGTAGTGGAACAAAAAGGAAGACAAGGAAACACATGCAAACAAACATCTTGTGGGCAGTGGAGTGTGGGTGTCATTTTCGTCTTTTTTTTTTTCTTTCCCTACCTGCTACTGGGGATGGAGCATATACAGACTACTATGTAGACATGGAAAGCAAAACAGGGTTTGCAAATGAAGAGTCTCAGAAAAGAAAACTAGACAGAGACATATAAAGAGAGAAAGAGCATGGCCAAGAAATGATGTATGAGACACACAACATAGAGCAGAGACTTGACAGAAAGGGCTTGTTTGGAGGGTAGATTAAGCAGCTGCAAACATGTCAAAGTCTTAATCAGGTTCCCAATCAGTGAACTGGCTCATATCCTGCAATACTGGCTGTCGCTCAAATCCACAAGGCTTAGCCGTGTTTAGACACAAACACACACTTGAAAATTAAATCAAAAGAAGATTCTGAGAGAGAAAACTTTGGAGTGTATTAGAGTGATTTAAAAGTAAATACTATGTTTCCCCCATCTGAATTCCTGAAGACGCTTTGGCTCTGGGTTTTCGGCTGCTTTGTAACTCAATTTAGCTCAGCGGGACATAAGCCCATATTGACCTTTTTTTTCAGAAGGCTGATCTAAGCCACTTTCTCACCTACTGCGCTCCTCATTTGGTTTTTAACAGCTTTAAGGGCTACTGAATAGACCACCAAACCATTATGTGCCTTATCAAGACCCACTCCCAACAACAGCCAACCTCGTGTCCATTAAACACACATTTTCAGAGGGTGCTTTGGGCAGGACAGAAATGCACAGCCCCAAATACACACAACATAATGAAGACACAAAAACACACATATATGTAAAACTGTTGTTACTTCTGGACCAGTTTCTACCACAGTACAGTCCTTCTGACATGCCATGAACAAAAATTAGTGCGGTTTGTTACACATTAACACACGATTGGGAACTATTTGAATAGAATCCATATTACGTTATTTTCAGGTTTTTACTTTTATTCTGGTTTTCTACAAAAAATTGTTCGGATGCTTTAATTATTCACACATTATTTATTTATCTCATACTGTTCATTGTGACAGCACCTACCTTTATTCTAATAGTCTTATATTCATATATTTTTATTCAATTGTTATTTCATTCATTGCTACTATTTTTCCCTCTGTACTGCTGTGTTACTGGCGAATTGGTCAGTTCTCACAGGCCTGAGCTAGCACCTAAATCCATGTTCCCACATCAGCTCTGCTGCAGTTGTTATAACACTGAGCATGCTGGGAGCGTGGCTGAGGGTGGAGACTATTGGAACCTTTCTCCAGCGCAGACACAGTTTTATGGGAGGTAGGTCTTGCTATGTGGGACTATTACATCTTAGTGTCTTTCAACTCATCTTTTTGGTTACATGGTGCACAAACGGTATAGTTTTGTTTAGCTCTAAAGCCCACCAGTAAACCTCTTTAAAAAAGTGACCCCAACACTTCACCATCTTTCGGGGACCAAACATCAAACAGAAGTAAGTAACAAGCTAAAGAGCCAGATGTTTCCCTCGAAAGTCAATTAATAGAAAGCTCTAAGGACAGTGGATATTGGCCTTGAATTTGAGCAGAAAAGTGACTATCCTTGTTTGCTTGATGAGCAACAATCTGGGAAAAAGTTTCCCAATATGGTGCACATATGTCAATGTTGTGTTTATGGCTTGTTTGAAGCTTATTTCTGCTGCCCCAGGTTGACCAAAACTGTAAATGCAGATTACAACACGTTTGTCAATGGAGCTCACGTCAAAAGCTAAATGTGCAGAATGTCTACTGTGATCTCATTTGCACTTGTTAAAGTTAAACTTGCATGATAATCTTTTGGCATTACGATAAACCTGAAAATCTTTCACTATAAATATCCATGCCCTTCTAAAAAGAAAGACAAGGATTAGAAGATTAGTCACGACATATAATGAAATTCAATGGAAATTTCACTGGCAAGTCTCTGAATCTTAGGCCCGGGTCTACGACTCTTAAGATGTCAGTGTTTTCTCTGAATAGACTCACATCACGTGGGTTTGACAGCTCAGTCTTTGACCTCATTCAGAAAAGTGAGAGGGATAAACAGTTCAGGTGTCTTGTGTACAAAAACCTTCAAATGTTACAGTTTTCATTCTTGTTTGTACACGTAGTATTCAGCCAACATGTCTACATTGCCCAGGGGTGCATGTGTAACAGTATTAATTTGTAAAAAAACTCTTGAATTCTGACTTCCTGCTTTCATCATACACTCAAAGCGAGGGAAAAGGGGGACTGCAATGTAATAGAAGAAAGCAAAACAGATGGCAGGAGAAGAAGAGAGACAGCCAGGAAGAGCAAGAGAGCACGGCAGCATGAGAGACAGTATCTCACACTTCCTTCCCCTCCACAAAGGAGCAGAATTAGACCCATGAAAGAGCCAAACCTTCTCTCTGCTTTGGCTCCCCGTCTTCGTCAGAAAACAAGAACACCTAACAATAACAACAACACAGGCACATCAACCCATCATGTAAGATGCCAGCCGGGCACCTTTGAAGGTTTGTTGGCTGTGTATGTTGTTCAAGGCTCATCAGCACGCGGAGATGCATGGGGAACAAAGCGCGGGGTGATGCCTTGAAGATCTGACATGAGCGTGACTCGCCCACGAAGAAAAAGCCAAAGAGAGAGGAGACAACAAATGCAGACGGAGAAAGAAATGAGAGGATGGCAGAGTGAAAGAAAAGGCAGAGGAAACAAGACAGAGGAGAAGATGATGATAAAAGAGAAGAGTGGAGAAAGTGAAGGACAAGAGAGGCTTCATGAGGAAAAACTAAGCCACAGGAGTCGACCTTTCATATGTCTTTCATATGCTCTTTTTAATGATGCCCCAAATAGCACTGCTGAAAGTCAGTTTTAAAGAAAAAAAAATGTCATCTCAGACTTTGCAGCTTTGTAAATTAAGGTCAGCAGGTAATTCTGGATGTAATACCAGGCTTTATTTTGGAAAAGGTTTGTTTGAAAATTACTCTATTCTGCCAGTTTTTCTGGTTCATCTAGCAAAACGTTATGCAGTTTAATACAACAGCCATGCCCCCAGTAGGCACAGAGATTTTTATTTAACTTCATGGTCATTGAGGAGGCTGTACTGTACTTTTGCAGTAGCGCTATATTGCGTTATACTAAGAGAAGTGAAACAAAGTAGAAGTTAAACTAATAGTAGAGAAAATGCCTAAATGCCCATTAGCTCTGAGAAAAGCACTGTGTGCCAAAAGCAGTACAAAGAAGCACAGGAGTCACACAGCTACCCACCACTTAACTTGTGGATCCTAATTGTATCTCGCAGACCGCAGTCTGTCTAGTGTGTGTGAGGCAGTCCACAGAGCATTGTGGTTTCCGCTAAGAGGCTCGTTTTTGAATGGCTTTAAAGAGAGGCTAGCTGGACCGCAACATAGCATAAAGAATCCAAACAGTGTGTACAGTGGATGTATAGAGAAGCTTACATTACAGGAGAAGATATAGAAACGCACACGTCCGCTGAGCTGAACCAACCAGTTAATGTCTTATCTTGACAGCGAAGGGTCAATTCCCGCTCCTACTTGTTCTGAAAAAAATTCTTCTTAAAAACCAACAACTGAAAGAAAAGAGTCTAAGGCACTAAGTCAAAAAAAGAAACATTTCAACCATAGAGGAAACCCTTCTCTCCCCTGAAGATCCTGAAGAGAAGGGTTCCCCGACACAAGAACGGAATTTACAGCCTACAACACAACTGATTGGTTGAACACAAACGTAATAGCTTGTCAACAAGGGCTGATTTGAATCTACAGTGTTGTTTAAAGGTTTAATATTGTTTATCGGTATCCCTGACTACAAATAAATCTGTATCAGTATTGGCCGCTCCCTAATTTGAACCATTAAATGCTTTCATCTGGCCTAATCTGAGAAGAAAGTAGTTTGTTACACCTAGAAATGAGTAATTTACCCACAAAGGTGATGCTACATATACAAACATAAACATATAGTGCCAAATGTTAATCAAAGGAGCAGTACAAAAAACAGTATTATTGGGGAGTATTTTTAGCAGCTCCTACAAACTTTAGTAAAATCATCCAAAGAAACGTAAGTCTGACAGTCTTTTCTTTCAACTGCTTCAAGTCTGAGCGTGCTCTGTATCCTTTATTTTGTCAAATGTAAGTGAGAGACCAAAATAAAGCTTTAATCTACATGAATGTGGCACAACATAAACTCTTGCAGCAGGAGAGCACTGCAGACACCAGTGCTGTCGACAGGTCATGCTCTCACAGTGTACGCTGTGTTAACCAGAAGGCTTTGATAAATACTGCTTGTGAGCACATTTAAGCACTAACTGAGATTTAAGCGTAGATCTGAAGAAAAAGGAGAACAGAGAAGAGAGGGGAAAGAGGGCACAGAGCTACAGGACGAGTTCATTGACCAGAGTGTGGTGAAAAGAGACAGCCTTTCGAAGGGGTCCCTGGGTTGATTCCCTGTGACCAGTTGTGATGAACCCCCATGAGTTTTGCCAGCTACAAAAGACGCCCCTCTGCACTGTGGAGAGAGGATCTCGCAGTAGATGGGCAGCAAAAAGAGATGAGTGATCCCCACATCAATAGCGAATGGCACAAAAGATCAGGGAGTTTTTTTCAAGCGAGAGGGAGAGGCGGCACTTACCGATGTACTCAAAGACGTAGACGACAAAGAATGGCGTGACCAGGTCGTTGATGCCTTGCACATAGCCGCTGGCAGGGTGGCGGATGGCCCAGATAAACAGGATCCGCTCAAATATCTTACACACACAAATACACACACAAAAGCAGAGTGTCAAAACAGCGAGAAAGATGATAAAAAAAATAACACACAAAAAGGTAGGCAACTTACAATAAAATGAAACAGAGCAGGAATTAATCTCGACATCTGAGAAGCTAAAATCAGTAAATGTTCAGCACAAAGCTGCTCAAACAATGAACCCTCAATTAACTGACTAATCTTTTCCCTCACAAATGACACGCTAATAACGAAGGAAAATGTTCATGTTCACTAACACCTTAAACAATTCTACAGCTCTACAGCAAATTATGCCTCTGTGATGTGAGGCTGGATGAAATTACAAGTTTAAAATCACAAGAGAGTGAAGTTTAGAAAGTGAGCGAGCGGTGGGAAGGCTGTAGTAGCAATCAGGACAATTTGAGACATGCCAAGCTGGTGAGGAGGAAAGCGGTTGAATCTCAATCACATTCTTTGCTCGCTGTGGCAGTCCAGCACTGATGTGGATGTGGATTTTTTAGTTGGTATAAATCTGAGTTGACATCTTCTGGAACCATCACTGCATTTTGGCTGATCACAGACCGAGGTAGGAATATCTCGTTTTTTGTGGAGGTGTGAAAAACAAGCATTAAAAGGTGCTCATGTGGAGTTTTTGGCCACGAGGAATGCAACCGAGCAATGTGTTTACAAGATAGTTGCTGCCTTTTTTGTCCTGTGCAGGCGCATGAGGACGCGCACGCACTTTCATTCATCTATTTAATTTATCTAGCAATCCCACTGAATTGTCAGTCGGGGGCAGTGGTGTGCACGGCAGCGTGGCAATGCACCAGCACAGACAAGAAAGGAAACGGGCTGCTAGGATACCTCAATTAAACAACACAAGATTCAGAACATCTTTAAAGAATCAGTTTTAAGAATGTCTTATCAGGGAAGGAGATGCATTCAAAATGTTTGCTGGACCTCAAGGATACACAGAAAGTGTTTTGATGCAGAACAATAGATGTACACACAGCTTTTGTTAGCATATAAAATAACTCTACAATGCCCCGATAATGGCATTTGTTCTCATAACGGCTCTTAACCTCAACACTTTTCAGTTAGAAAATGCATCTATAAACACTCAACAATGATAATACTCAAGTTAAATGTCTAATGATTGCTCCTTCAAAGCCCCTGGTTAAATGTTTAATAGGCATGTGTTGTTTGTGTGTAGTTATTATCTCAGCTTCTTCTATCCTGGTATTTGCTGTCAATATGCATTTAAGATCATCCGAGTATCTCGTGGGACAGTGCTGGGACAGTGGTTATGACCATTAGCCAAAATTGAGAACCATCAGTAATTTGGACATTACTGAAATGGGTCTGAGACGAACTATTTCTTTGAAATACTCTCTCAGCACAGAGTGACTCTTTTACTCTCCCACCTGCATTTTTTTTTCTCAATGCCCACTTTGAACTTTGTTCTCTGCTTTGGTGTTGGTCTCCTCCCTCCTGCCTCCTCTCTCCCGTTTCCCGACTCTCTTTGTCTCTTTCTCTTGCTCGTCCCCCTCTTGAGTCCATCTCCTCCTCCTTCTCTTTCTCCCTCCCTCTCCACTGCTTTCTCAATATTTTTTTGCAAGGCAAACACTTCCATCTTTGTTATGGGTGGCTGTTTAATGCTGTCAGCCTGAGTGAATTAGAGGAGGCTTGATGTTCAGCTTGTTTTCTCTGGTGTGCAAATGGATTCCCCCCTCACACCTTGTGGTACCACACCCATCAAGCATTTTCTTATTTTGGGGGGGATATGTCATGTTTCTGTCACTTTCTAAATAACCTCATAGCTCATTGTTTCATGGATAAAAAACAAGTCTGTGGCAATGTCTTTTTTTTAGGAAGCTGTGCATGCAAACTCTCATTTTTATATCAAGTAATTTGATCAGTGTTAAGACTGTCTGGGAGACGGGTAAGATGCAACTCTCTCTGGCTTTCCTTACACTTTCTCCTCAGTACCCCTTCACCTGCCTCCACACATCACACCTCCTCTTCCCTTATCAAAGCCCCATCTATCAAACGGGGAGAGGTGCTGCTGCTAGCATGGAGGAGTGGGTAATGGGACTTTCTTTTCATGCAACCTCAAAAGCTGACATACATATTTCACACTGGCATCTTCACACAGAACCACTTTGTGTGAACCCCGCGCACGTACACACTACCCTTCCCACATCCCGTTTACTATGGGTGCCTTGGTGTTTTCTATGTGAGAGACAGGCAACAAAGACGTGGAGAAGCTCCACGCTAAGCAAACAACACTGTCTTCAGGTTTAAACAGAGTTTGTGCACTCCTCAAAAGACAGAATACTCAATTCTTTCCTGCAAAAATTATGTGAATCTCACATTAATTTTATATTTTTCCCGTGACACGATGCATCTCTAGGGCAGAAGAAATCTGCTTGCACTCCACATTACTCCCAAGGGCCCAAACAAGTCACTTTGTGAAGTAGATGGAATTCAAGATCACGTGACAATTTGGTCTTGCAAGACTCAGGCTTCAAGCTCTGCGCTTGTGGCCAAACCACAGCGGGTCAAACAATTAATTTCTTATGAGGACCTTCCAGCAGCTACAGCCATGGTTTAAGTGTAAGGACAGCAAAGAAAAGGGACTTTTTTGTTTGAAAGCAGCAATGGTGGGTCCCTCGAGAGGACCAATAGGGAATCCTTCTCAACAATTTTGGTTTTCTAAAGTGTCAGTGAAATGCCAAAAGGACTTCTTCATTGAAAGGAAAGCAAAGAATGCCACTGAAGCCTTTCCTCAATGATAAAAACGTTTCCACTTTTCTCGACTGTCTTCGGCTTGAGTGTGATTTACCAAGTGACTTCAGTGGTAGCACTTGTTGATCAGATTGTTACAGTCATTTTAGTCAGACAGTGACAAACAGATAAATTGTCCAATCATGTGCCAAGTATTTTTTTGAAAGGGCATGATGTTTTCCAAACAATACCTAATGATGACTTCCTAGAGAGTTCTGCTTAACAAACCACCCAGTAGTCACATTTAGCCACAAAGGGCAATCTCAAGGTTTTAAAATGTAAAAAAAACCTTGTGACCAATTAGTGTCCTATGAGGAATTATCATTATATATCATATCTTCATTGAGGTGTGACTGCAAAAGAAGTGTTCATTTGAAATTCACCTGCCAAGTATTTTTTGAACGGGCAGTGTCTAAGGGCAACTTCCCAGATGGCTGGTGTAACTTACCATCTGGTGAGTCAGGTTACTTGACAAAGGACAGTCTCAAAGCTCAGAAGTGAAAAATCAGACAAAAAAACCGATGTCAAAGCAAGTAAGTCTTGAACGCCTAAAAATTAAAGTTAGAAAACCTTACGATCAAAAGACAATTCCTTTATCAAAAGATCAAAGGCTCAGTCATTCATGATATTATTCATCAATATGCACACTAAATTGCAACCTATGCACTGATTTCTCATAAGTTATTCATTAAAAAGCACCAGTTAAATCCTCCAAACGAAAAAGGAAAATCAGACTTCCCTAATGTGTTCAGTTACCGAGATCCACAGATAAAACCTGCACTGTCCACCCCGTAATCACAATCTGGAGGCAAATCTAAACTCTTTTCACATTCAGAACTTGTAATTGCAGATTATCAACATCTCCTCAAGACTGTATTGTTCTCCCAAACAAGAAAAACTCAAACACTTAGATACCACTTAGGAAATCACTGCAGAATTGCTTCAATATCCCACTCTCTCCTCCTCAATGGAACAGACTGTTGACTGCCTTCCATCTCGAGTAAATCTCTCTGAGCCCCATGGGGGGGGACAAACAAGTGAATGAAATGAAGCAGAGGTGATTTTCAGGTGGTGTCGCAGCAAGTGTTACCATATATATATATATATATATATATATATATATATATATATATATATATATATATATATATATATATATATATATATATATATATATATATATATATATATATATATATATATATATATATATATATATATATAAAAAGAGGCCTTTGGAGTCTGTTGCATACCAAAATATGTGAGCACGCTACCTGAATATTTCAAGGGTGGCTTTTAGTTTGCACACAAAAAGATGGGCTAGTTGATGTGTGGGGATGGGAGGGAGAGAGGGGTTCTGGTGGAGGGGAAAGGGAGATTAGGGGAGATAGACACATAGTGTACATGAATTTGTACAAAAGAAGAGTTAACCTTCTCCTTGTCTGAACTTACTTCCTTCATTGCCTCCCTGGCTACAGCCCCTAGTCTTACCTCGTACAAGACAGGGGGCAAGGGAAGGTGACGCTGCCCGGGGCACTGAGTGTGTAACTCAGTGTGTTTTAATGTGCCTGTACACAAGCAGGAGTCTGTGATATGACGCACTTAACTACACAACTGTGTACACATGCAAGCATTATTGTGTATTTTATGCGCTTGCTCACACCTACATGTAGGTGCAAACACATACAGAGTGGTCCACAAGCCCTGGCCACCTCATTAGCCTGCACCTCATTATGGGATTCTCAGGCCAGTGGTTCTATGTATGACAGGACCTCCCAGAAGCACTGCAATAATAAGACAAACTTTACCCCATATAAATTAATGGAATCAAGTTAATTTCCTTGTTAAGTTGTTTTGGGAAGCTGCTCTGATAGTCCCTCAAGCCTGCTGAGGCAACGTTCTACACCACGGCAGCAACAACTGTGACACAGACACTTTACATTTTTAAGTAAGACTGCTATCCAAAGCAACTTACAATGACTGAATTGCTAATGATTCCAGAAATGTGTGCTTTCTTGTACATTTCCCTAATGTGCCCAAACTACCACTGATAGTCACTGCTACTGTGATCAAACACAAAGCTTAGGAGGGTTTTAAGATAATTAGGTAAAATATCACCTAAAAACACAAGAAACACTTTGCTCGGTGGAACAAACAAAGCAGAGCAAAGACATGTTGAAGTGTTAACCATGCAGAGTGTAAGTGTAAGTCTGCTCATGCATGCACGACTGCAGGTATTATTTCATATCTTCAATATGTACTCTTAGTTTTTGTGCGCCCATGCCAGACCATGCAGTGTGCTCAAGTGAGGGTTTTCCTGTTTCAAACTCCTGGGCAGATGGAAGACAGGCTCTTAAATTTAACCTACATCTATAGATAAAATCAACACACTATCTGCACCAACCTTTTTGAATCAATTCAAGTGATTTAAGCAACTGCGATATACACATATATACAAACATATAAATATATATATAAATAGATTCTATAACCAAATAAGTCCTGCAGAATATAATTTAATGTATCAACCATTATTCGATGTATTGTAGCTTATATATTGATTTTTTTGTCCTCTATAAAAACATGTACTATTCCCATAACTAGTTACATATGTTGTAATGGTTTAAGTCTGTATTCACCAGCATCCACTTATCCCTCACCATAGCTATCAACATATTTACACACACACATATATACACGTGTGTGTGTGTGTGTGTGTATACACACACACACACACACACACACACACACACACACACACACACACACACACACATTATGATGTCTACAATATTAGTACCAGTATTGATGTTCCTACCCATCATCTGCCCAAAAGCAGAGGGGAAAACCCTGCTAGGTGAGGAGGTGTGTGTGTGTGTGTGTGTGTGTGTGTGTGTGTGTGTGTGTGTGTGTGTGTGTGTGTGTGTGTGTGTGCGTGAAGCAGGGAGGGGGGGAGGGCGGTCTCACCTCTTGGACAGAAGCTTGTTGAAAAAGAGGAATAAGGGGATTAGTTCTCGGTATGTCAATGTGAATCTGCAGAGAAAGAAAGAGAGAAAAAAAAGACAAACACTGAAGCAACGGGCATGTTAGCACAGATATGGCCAATACAGGCAGTGACAGAGATAGAGAGAGCAACAGTTAGTGGATTGGTGTCCTTGATTGAAGGCAGACGGGGGGTTCGGTGGTCTGAAATGGACAGCAGAGGTGGTCTTGAATCAGATTTCGTTGTGATACTATGTGCTTGAAAGTACATTTGTGTGTGCTTTTACGCTGTGTTGGACCACTTTTACACCATTTCAGAGTGTCTGCCCCGCAGATGAACAACAGGACAGGCAGGCAGATTCGTCAGAAGGGAGCCAGACTGATGCGGGACAGCGGCTGGAGCCAAGCCAGCTGAAACAGTCCGGACCGGACAGACGGGCGGACTGTCTCTGAGAGTGTGTGGCTTGTTACTGTCAGCACTGGGGGTTGACCCGTACTTACAGTCCTGTCTGCTCTGTCCACCTTACCTCTGTCACCTTTGGCTGCAGCACCAAAGACTCAGGACTCATCCTAGGAATGTCTATATGGATCTGACAGTAACACGGGAGAGAAGGGTGTTAGACACACACACACACACACACACACACACACACACACACGTTTACACTCATGGGTGCTAATGCTGAAGTCCCTTTATAGACTTGCGCTCAATATTCAACATCTAAACCTGTTTTGAACAGCTGTAAAATCTCCTCAGGGAAAGAAGCCCATTCAGACTTAAAGGGTAATTCTGGTATCAGCTACCAGACCATTCCGTCTGTCTTCTGGTAGCTTCAAAAAGCTGGATTTCATTTCTTTTTTTTGGAAACCTCTCCTGGGATGGAACAAAACCGCAGCAGTACTTCAAAAAGCTAACAGTGCAAACTGGGACTTCTATAATGGCTTCATCCATATGCATATTCATACACACAAGCTGTTTAGGCAAGTTACCAACAACACAGACAGATATATGAAAGAGACAGATGGACAGACAAGTAGAAACACAAACCATGGAGGCAGATGGAGATTTATACTAGCTAATTGACTGTCCCATATGGAGTATGGACTGTGGATACACAGACAAGACATATAGGTGCATGTAATGTATATAAATATAACTCGGGCAGCTTAAACATAAATAATGTACGATAAAAGAGACAAACCTGGTCTCATGAGCAATTTTAGGGCCAAACCAGCATACTATGTACAAACATACTTAATCACACACCAATTTTTTTTTTCTAAATCACTAGAAATCACTGCTCGCTTGTCAGCACAAACAGTGTTGGAACAAGCAGAATTTGGCAGAAAATGAGGCTTCAAGACGCATTCCAAACAGTCATCAAAACAAAGTATGCCAGCTTTCTGGCACTGCGCGGAGGAGATCAATGGGAAATTGGACTGGATATGAGAAATGTGTGTTTTTGCTATCGACAGCCCACTTTGATGTTTCTTATCGGCCTGAAATGAATGGGAAGTAGTCGAGTGTTAAAATGAAAGAGGATGTGGGGGAGAGAATGAGAGATAAACAGAGACAGAAAGAGTAAAAGTAGATATTATTTTCAAAGACCAATGAAAGTGTTGGTTTTAGCAGCCCTCTGAAGCTTTGGGCTGGTCGACTCTACTCAGTGAAGAGAGCTCGACCACTCTCCCTTCATGTCAACACAGACAGACCATCAGACAACAGTCCAGTGACTACATGAGGGAGAAGGAGGAAAGGACAAAGAAGGGGAAAAAAAGGCATGGAACTGGTTCCAGTAATCCTGTCTGCAGGGCTCAAATCCTGTCAAAACACACGCTTTCTCAGAAAAAAACACAAACATAAACATAAACAGGCTTGTGTCCCGGATTTATGCTGAGGGAATACATTATTTACAAGAAATTGTTCTTGTAATTGGAAATGGAACCTTTTGTTGTTCGTCTTTCATTCCGTCCTTCATGTTTGGGGATTCTGACAAGTGTAAAAGTTAGACGAAGAAGAAATGATTAAACACACCACACATACAAAGGAGGTAAACAGGAGACGTGCGTGCATGTTTGAGTGCAGTTGGATACCTGTCTGTATGTGTCCTGATGGTGTTCGTCATTGCGGGAGTCGTAGTATTGCTGGATGAAGCCAAAATATTCTTGCCTCTTCCTCTGTAGGACGCTGTCTCTCCTTTCTGCATTAGCTGGCAGGTAACCCTAAGAGACATCGAGAGAGAGGGTGAAATGTTTGATCTTTGACTTGTTTTACATCACAGTGTGGACATGTTTTTCTGTTAATCATCTTCTTAGACCTTACTTACCAGATCATTGTATGTTTTTGGATCGGACACCCACATGGGGCACATTTACAGTCTGATATAACACTTTTTATTTTAAATTCGATCTGCCTTCTTAAGTTTTGGCTCTCACAGATAGGTTTCTTTTTTTGTTTTTAAGTGAACTACTACCCTTTTTCAATTTTTTCCTTTCGTTCAGTGTTTCAAATAGGTTCTCGCGCATGTAAAAGGGACAATGGGAGCTCCTCTCTCCCACAGAAAACACTGCTCCTGAAACACCTCGTCAGTCGGCCCGCTTTAAATTCTAGTACTTCTTCACATCACACTACTCCATTTTTTGGAAAATATGCTCATTCACTTCTATTACAGAGAGTAAATCAATCCATCGCTAACATCTAAACTGAAACACATTATATCTCATTTGTTCAAATTGGAAAAAGAAACAAGTGTTGGGAATTGTGGACTCTGGAGTCCTATTGCAACAAAATGCTTGACAAACTGCAACTTGTTGTTTCTACACCTAAGTTAAAGTACAGATGAAGGAAACCAGATATAACATGTTAATAAGTGAGCTTTAGAGGTGCTGGCAGGTGGATTTTGTTAAATAAGGACAGAGTCAGGGTAGCTGTTTCTCCCGTTAGGAGTGGTATAGATCTTCTTATCCAACTCTGAATAAGCATGTTTTCATCAAAACTGTCAAATGTGGAAAGTTGCCCTGAATTTCACAAAAGTAGCATTATTATCTGAAATGTACTGTGTACATTTGCAAAGGCCTGTACAAACACCAGTGGGTGGCAATAGTCTCAAACTAAAGCACCTGTCTATTTGTAACACACAGGCTTTTGGGTTCCACATGGGACTCATTAATTCAGCTCTGTAGATATTCACTAAAACTGTCTTCGCTGTCTGAAACAGCAAGGCATTTTATGTTATATTTCCGTCTCTCTTCTTTATTTATTTGTCTGTCAGTATATACTATTTAATGAGCCTTTATTTCTAAACTCTTGTTCTACAACCTTGACTCGCCTTCAGTATGTTAGGGAAGTTCAATCACAAACCAAACTTCACTACCGGGGATTACATAAATGACACACTTCACTTTGCAGAGAAAACTTTCTGCTGCTTGACCAAATACTTTCAGCCTCTTCGGGGAGCTACCTATCTTTCTCTCGCTCTCTCTGTTTGTGTGTGTGCG
Organism: Acanthopagrus latus; assembly: GCF_904848185.1. Classification (NCBI taxonomy): domain Eukaryota; kingdom Metazoa; phylum Chordata; class Actinopteri; order Spariformes; family Sparidae; genus Acanthopagrus; species Acanthopagrus latus. The sequence goes on along the minus strand of NC_051052.1, from coordinate 8,119,397 downwards.
CGTGTGTGTGTGTGTGTGTGTGTGTGCATGTGTGTCTGTGTGTCTGTGTGTGTGTGTCTGCCTGCATATGCTTCTGGGAAAGTGTTTGTCAGACAGTTTATGTGAGCATACATTTGCAGGATACAAGTGTGTATCCTCCTTGTGCGGCCAGGCTTATGCAATGAGGAGAAAGTCAACCGCAAACCGAACAACAAATCTAAAGTCTATTAAAAGCGAGAGCGAGGACCAGGGGCTCTAAAATATTCACCAAGTTAAACTCTTCAAAACAGAACGCAAACACGACTGCTTGCCATGAAGACTTGTCCCAGCGATAGAAAGCTGGATGGTCGTGCTATTAAATTAACAAATGTCCTTCTTGAGGCTGTCATTTTGTATTTCCTTATGTGCCTGTGCTTGCATTTGTAACTGTACAGTTGAAAGAGTTCATACATAAGTAGCTCATTAACAATTGATTTGTTTTAACTATACTGTGGGACCTGTCATTTGGGGCCTCGCACACTGATACTATCATGTAATGTAGTAACTTGTGAACAAATATTTAGCTAAAAATGAGGTTATGTATGGAGTCGATTATTCAGTTAGTCAATAGATGGAATAGAAACTGATGGCTAGATTTTCAAAATAAAATGCTCAGCAGTCAAATTGGCACTAAAACGTAATATATACAATGTCTGGTTAAACTTTCCAAAATAAAAGGCTCAGCAGTGAGGTTGGGAATACTATATTAACTGAAATGTACTGTGTACATTTTCAAAGCCTTACAACATTGTACTGATACTTGCACAGGCCTGTACAAACACCAGTGGGTGGTAATAGTCTCAAACTAAAGCACCTGTCTATTTGTAACACACAGGCTTTTGGGTTCCACATGGGACTCATTAATTCAGCTCTGTAGATATTCACTAAAACTGTCGTCGCTGTCTGAAACAGCAAGGCATTTTATGTTGATTGCTAACCCCAGCAGTGAGGTTGGCTATATAATATACAACCTCTGGTTAGCCTTTCAAAATAAATGCTGCTAAACACACACTATATATACATATATATTATGATATATGACTTTTGTGAAGTTATTAACGACAAATCTACTTGGTTAGTTTCAGGTACATAAACTACTTACTTGGGTTTAGGAAAAAAATGTACTTTGAGTTAAAATATCTACATTCATATAAGTGACGTAAGTTGTGCAAGAGGCGTAACTCCCGTTAGGTAATATTACATAACTGATGTAAGTCACAGCATTTTCGTGCGTTACCCCACTTAAAGAGGCTAAAAGCAAATCCCTCTTCCTCCCAAGAGAAAGTCCATTGTGTGACATAATTATGGAAATAGGGCAAAAGTCAAAAAGCCAGTAAGTGACCCTGAATTAGGAAGTGTTTTTGTTTTTTTTTGTCAAACCTTGTGGATGTTTTTTCAGGTAACTCACGTGATCAGAAAACCTTGACAAAGCATCTGAAAGGTTCAAAGGTCGAGACTACACTTCCCTGCTCAAACCTTCAAAAGAGCTCCTTGTAAGTATTTGAGCAAACAGACGCTGTCGCAGACCTGTGCTCTCTTCATCAGTCTGTCTGTCTACTCCCTTTATTTTTCATCACTTCCAATTTAAACTGAGCTTTTTTTTCTTTTTTTTTTCCTGAGACCACAGCTGATTGCTGTTCAGTCACATCTGAGAATAACCGTGTTTTGGAGTGGTTTTAGTTGAATCACCATCTACCTGCACTGACACAAACAGTCTTCACATCAAGCTTGATGGAAAAAAAAGCCACAACAGGCCTTAAAAATGGCTGAAATTGTCTGTGTGTGTACCGTGTGTGTTTGCTATCCGGGTTAAGACTCTGCTATTCGTTGTTTTTGGAAGCAAGCTGCTACTTTTTGGTGACTCTGAGGAAAGTTTGCAGAAACTTATATTGTAGCATTTTTGGGCAACTGTCTAGAGAAAAATCAACAACAGTGGCAAAAGAAAGTTTCCTTTTTGGAGAGACAAGAGACTTATTTGTTGCAGACAACAGCTTTGCTTCGAGACACACAAACACACATGTATACACCTACCTAACACATAAAAAAACACATTGAGAAAAATACTCAGAAAATCCAAACACGTAGTTCCTCACACTCATATGTGCACAGTATGTTATGACATATGAACACACACATCACATTTCACATTCCCTGTCAGTCTTTCTATCTTCCATAGCACCGCCATTCATTCAAACAACTTTTCCATTCTCTTTATCTGCTGGTTTCAGTTACTAACCCTGAAAAACAAAAACATGCCAATCCTTTCAAAAACTGAAAATCAGGCTGAGCACTGACACAGTCGCTCACTGCCAAAAAAAAAAGAAAAAAGTCCACGCGCTGCATGTTGAAACGGCTCCATATGCAATCGCGCGCTTGACACACAAACAAAATCCACAAGAGGCCAGCAACAAAACAGAGGGCTCCGATGTTGTGTGCCCTCTGCCAAATGTGGGAGAGGAGAGCATGTGTGTGTTGAAGGTTAATGGACAGCTTAGTGGAGGTCAATCACACTGCAGCCGCACTCCTGCACGAAAAGGACAGGACCACACAAACACAAACAAAGAGAGCTAAGACTATAAATAGGACGCAAACTGTGTCATACACTCCAGTGTGATTTTATTTCATTACTACTTTTTAATACTAATGATAGGATGTTATAAGTTCATCCCAAAATCAAAAATACACATATTTTGCAGAAGCTTTATCCTTGCTGCAGCGGACCTGGGTTCAATTCCCAGCCTGGGGCCCTTTGCTGAGTGTCATTCCCCCTCTCTCTCATCCTGTTTCTTGTCACATCTTCAGCTGAACTATCAATAAAGCCATATCATTTTTTAAAAAAAGAAGAAAAACAAAATTAACATGTTTTCTCAAACTTGTTGTGCCACTTAATTAGAGGTGTTAATGACCTGTTATTGACCCTTTTGTTGTTCACATTATCTGTTCCCTTACGTGGTCAGCAGATTTTTTGCACGACCTAAAGTTGCTAATGCTAACATTAATGCCGCTAACACTAGAGCTAACTAACAATAATGTCCCCAACACTAGCCAGGTTAACATCGCTGACAATAGCTAGCTACCGTTAGGGCAGCTGCGTATGATAGGCGCATACTGTAGAACTCAACAATTATTACTTTTTTCTACAAATTGGCAACTACAGTACCAAGACTGTTCATATGGACCAAATGTGGATACCTAATGACACTAAACTGTCGGACTTGTTACATAGAGATGAACAAAACAATCACTAATATGATACACTGAGCTTCCTTCTACCGAAATTTACCCATCAAATGACTCACAATACCGAAGGACACTTGCATTTTCTTGTTGGCGAGAGGCTAGCCAGCAGAGCTCTACAGAAGAGGATGCTAATAATGTTTACATTATGCACTGTCACACTCACATCCATCAATAGATGCATGCTTCCTTCTGGGCGGCAACACAGTTGGTATAGCAGAAAGAAAATAGTTACTAATGAAACTGCTGACAACAAGGTCTGTGGATTATCCTGGGTAACCATGATGTCTGGAAAGAAACATCACTATTGAGTTTATCCATTGTATTTATTGGTACTTTGAGCACCATATGCTGAATGCCATCCAGTTCCAGTATATTCAAGAGAAGGCAAACATCGCTTCAGCTGATATCTCCAAAACTTGTTAATGCACACCAAACAATCTAGATGGATACATAGCACTACAGGTAGGAGGGAAAATAAGTATTTTTGATCTTTCAGATCAAATGTTTCTTTAAGAATAAGTGGTTAAAAAGAATGTATGTATGTATAAAGAAGAAAGTATGCAGACAGCGCAGGCCTTTCCTTTTGAAGATAGAGAATTAAAGAGTGTATCTCACAGTTAAGTGCATTAAGTGCCCAAGATCTAAGTGTACTTATGCCTGAACCTGAGTGACTAATTCTCATTTCATCTGTGGTCTGCTGGTTAAAAGGGGTGAGTGCAGACGTTGGAAAAAAAAAACATAGATGGAGGAGTGATAGTGAAGCATAAAAGCACGATGGCTGTGCTTGACCTGCCAGTGGTACAAATGTGGCAGTGCAGAGTCTCCTCCTGCCTCTGCTAATCAGTCTACATAAACCTCATCTCTTCATTCTTCCTTGCATCAATCTACCCCTCTTCCATCCCTCTAATGGATCCACCACTTCAGTGAGCTCTCTGTAAAAAACAGGGGAAATATGCTTGGGGAATCCATTTGGGGAATTTAAACGAAATGTTTTTTTGTTTTTTTCTCCAGTAAGACTTCTCACAATCTAAATTGATTTCTGCTTAGCAAACGCACACTATCCTGGAAGCCAGCTGGAAACAGCTGAACTGTCCCGCTACGGGGCAAAGAAAGCGTTGAACAAACAACTTTTTCCCTATAAAATGCTCTTGGAGCCATGTTTCTACGTTTGCTTTTTCACTCTTACATCTGGTAATCTGAGTTCCGCTACATGATTTGAGCACAGAAACATCCACAAGTGAATGGATTTTATGCCGTGACTCGCCACCTCTCAACTATGACTATTAAAACTTTTCAGACATAAAATGGAGCCTGTTCTGCAACTGCATGACTTATTTCTTAGCTCTAATGTATTCGGCAACTTTTCCTTGGCTGCATCAGTGGTTTTACATACTAAATAACCAATAAAAGCCAAGTCAGAGGTGCATCCATGCAATCAAAACAGAGGAGTTGGTTTTGGGAACACTGATGCCATTTGCTGTTTTACATTGGGAATTGACAGAAAATATTCAAATGTGCAAACCTTAAAGGAGACATTAGCATAATGTATGCCTAGCGGCTAGTTCAGCAGATAAGAATTAATGTAGCACAGCTGCTCTGTTGCTCTTAGTGATGCTGGCACAGGCGTGTGTGAGCTGACCAATCAGAGCACGATGGGTGTTTAGGGGGGCGGGCCTTCAAGAGACATGAGCTAAATCAGTGTTCCAGACAGAGGGGGAATACAGTGCTGCTGTATGAGACAACTAATGTGTTTTTTTTCAGCATTAAAGCATGTGAACCTATTCTAGTAGTAAGACTATATAATATCATGAACCTGAAAGTGAAGATTATATTTCTCCTTTACAGTAAGTATGTTTACAGGCCTATCAGTTTCCAAATTTTCAGTCTCATCTTCATTTATGATCATTTTCAAGATGTGGTGCAGGGAATATTCATATCTCTGTATCATCACATCAGATCATTACAATACCAAGGTTTCTGATTATTAGATGCAGGTGCATCTTGATTCCTCAACATCTCAGCCAGCTCATTGCTCGAGTTGATGGCGCACCTGCAAGCATGAGATTGCTCACAAAACCCGGATCATTTCTTTTTTTTTTCTACGTGCCACAGTATTCAGGTTTTCATCTGAGTCATCCAGCTGGAATATCAGTATTTCTCAAATCGGGGATGTTGGCTTTCTGATTTTCTGAAACCAGGATGTGGAGTTACATGTTCAACACAAAACTTCCATACTGCAAAATTTTGTAGAGGGCTTTGGAGTCAAGATTCAATGAAATAAAAATGACATCCTCACCTCACTTAGTCGATAAGCCTGCGGTCTAATCCAGAGAAAGAAGTGATATGGTGCTGTGAGCAGTGCTGCTTTTCACTCATTTTCACTATCGAGGATGTCCCTTCCTTTACAGTTAGAGAAGGAGTAAATACAGAGATTACCACGCACATACACACCAAAGAATAAATATGTACACAAAGGCAACATCTTTCAATTCCTGGTCCTTGATCTGTTTACACAAATCCATTTGCTCAGGTCTGAGAAGCTGATACTGACAGTGGAAGTGTACAAACTGTAATGGAACAAAATAACTGAGGTGTGAGATGCCTCGAAGATAAAACCAGACATCAGCCATGTGAAGGAAAATCACACTGTAACTGACTCTCAGCTGGTATAATTATGTGCACTGTTGTAAGGCATCAGTGTAACATAATAATCTCTAAATCAGCCTCAGCTGCCACCATTTCCTGATACATCTCATATAACCCTTTAGCCTTATCAATATTTCCACAGCCAGTTAGTTTTCTGCTCTCCCGCTACTTCACATTTAACAGCCACACTCCATTAGCAAATGTACATACTGCCACGGGCTGACATTCTTCCGCAAAACAGAAAAGCCATTTAATTTCTCTTTCTCCTTCGGGCTCGGACACAAAGTGCTCTTTAAAAAAATTAAATGAGAAGGTATTATTTCTGAAATAATAAGAAGTTCAACCGGATGTGTTACTGAGGCCGGGGGCAACCTGTGGAGCCGCTTGCTCAAGTACTTAATGGAGGTAGAGGGAGCTGTGCATCGAGGCTAAAAATGTCTCTCTCTCTCCCTCTTGGTCTGGTTTCTTTCTCTTTTTTTTGCCCACATTTTTAATTTCCACACTGGCTAATAACAGCGGAGACAGCTATGGACGATTTCTGTGATGTGGTGGTAAATGCAGGCTGTTGGGGGAGCATTACCACGCTCTAACCTCCAAGGGAAAGCTTGTTTCTCGTCTTCGTCAGGTAAAGAAGAGCGTGGCTCAAGCACGCCTGCTGGAGGGGAAAGAGAAATCAAATAAGGTGGTGCACGCTGGTGAGCAGGAGAAGGGCACAAGGGACACCACTGGAGTGAAGTTTTATTAGGTGCCTCTGCCAAGTTTATGGAATAAAGCGTGGGCTGTGTGAGTCTGAATGTGTGTGTATGTGTGTGCGTGCCAGACAGAGAATAGATTTTTTTTCGAGCCTGATCCCTCCTATCTATTTCGCCACTGGATCATACCACAGACAGGACAGAGAAGGCAGTCAAGTGTTATGACACTTCAGAAGATATGAGAGCTTTTGACACTGTGCCCACTTTTCACTTTAATCCAAACCTTGGATTTAACCCTGGGATAATTCACGCTGCACAAGCCTCGGAGATCTAGGAATCTATTGAAAAACCCTGCGAGGTGAGATGACTCCAGATATGGGTTTTAGCTTTGCAAGGTCAAAACAGCCCATACATATTAATCAAAGTCATCTATAGACACGTTTGCAATGAAGATATGAGTTGTATTTCATTATAATGCATTTACACTTGTTCAAATCTGACTACCCGCACCTCTAATGCTCTTTTTCTCAAAATGTCAAACTATTCCTTTAGACTTAATGATATGTCCTTTCTGGTTGTCTTCTAATTGCTTTTGATGTTATTTAAAAAATGTTGTAATTTCTTTTTACCATCATTTCTTCCTTTTGTTGTTTTTTTTTTTTTTTCAGATAGTGGCCCATGGCTGCATACTGTCCGCCAATTAGACCGGGACAGGTCATTGATTTCTTCATCTAAAGGTTATATATGCAAAATCTTTGTTTAAAACATGCAAATGACTATAATTATCAACAGACTGTGAATGAATAAATAAATTACAGTGTTGACATTATGTCAAAAGATCACGATGTCTACTGAAGTTAGCATATTAACCAGCTTGCCCAAGCCTGCCACCACTTGGTACCTCAGGAGAGAGGATAGTACAATAGTATAGTTCAGGCATCCGGAGGTTGGTGCTGACTCATGCCCGACCACCTTCTTGCTCCTATCCTGCTCTTCGCCACTCTCTATTCCACCTGAACCCGCCACGTCTTCATAGTAACTGGAATCAGAAGCCAAGTTGGAGCAGCTGTAATTCACCTCCATGCTGTACCCGTGGTCAAACCCTCCTGCTGACAGTCCCAAAGACCTATGCTAGTGGTATAACAATGCCAACAATTATCCAGCGCTCTGAGCTCCCAGTCCGAGCAGATTAAGCTAATAGGATAACCATCTGTGTGGCTAATGGAGGTAACTAGCTAACGGTAGCTACAGCAGTTAGCAGTTACTTTGTTGACATTCTGCCTCCCTTTATGTTTGAATTATACAGGTGGCTCATTCTTATATATTGTACCTTTAAGTATTTATTACTTCAATTTGACGTTCAATCATCCACATTTAAAAATACATTTAAGCATTAAATAGATGACTGAGACGTTCAGTTCAGTAGAGTCAAAGATTGTAAATTTCTGACGGTGTTCTGAATGTTTTTGCCCTCTCAGTAACATCTGCCAATTAATCAGTTATGGTATGAGGGTAAGGGAACTAGAAACCCACCATCTGTCAACCTCTACTAGGGATGCACGATATATATCTGCCAATAATTGAATCATAGTCGATAAATTGATAAATAATGCCTAATATACAAAGCCAAATTGCTCCGACAGTTGGTCACAGCATACGCCTTTACAGTTAACCTGCAATCTGCCAATAAACACAGAGAAGAAGAACAACAGCAGCCCACAGTTGTCATGGGATTTCATAAAACTGCTGCACATGAGTAGAGCCACGCAGTGTAGACTAGAAAGCCAAACATGTCGCCATAGTGAAGGTTTCTTTTACAGTACCAGAAAGACAACAATTTGCACTTGACTTCAATAGAACAAATCTTATTAGAGTGACGGAATATTAAATCATACATCCTTGTTCACTAAATCTTAGTCTTTCAAACCTTCAGGTGTGAAAAAAGTTAACTGGCTATTAAGTTAAAGTAACTGACTATTTTAAATTGTGAAATTAGTAGTTACATTCTCTGTATCTGCCATGAGAAGCAGGTAATTATCTGTTATTGGTATCAGGTCATTGTCGTGCTTTCCTAATATAATCATGTATGGTGTACACATGCACACACAATCGATACTCATGCATTCATGCCATTTGATGTTCACACTCGCAAACACTGAAAGACAAAAGTGCACAATCGACCGACCCAAACAGGAACAAACCATTAATGGGGTGTTATCTATGGTACATTAGCTTAAACACCCAGACACACACATGCACACATACACAAACAGCTAAAGTGCTGAGGGGCCCCTCCTCTCCCCTGTGCCTGGCTGCCTACACTGCAGTCAGCGCTTTCCAACTTCATAGCGTTGTGAGCCCTCTCTTCAGTAGAGCACCAAACAAAGCAGCAGTTAATGGTTAAAGCGCCCAGTTGGTAACCTCCCACCACCAAAAAACACAAACAGGCGCGCACATACACCTTTAATGACATCTTTTCTGCGGCACATTAACTATTGTGCAGTAATTAATGGGAGAGTCACGGCGTTCAAAAAGCCAGCCTTCTCTCTGCAGACTAGGAGCTGTACACCACAACAATGGCTTAATGAGTAAACACACCGCGCGGCTCATGAATAAATTATTCGTGCCTCGCAATTCATTTTCCCTATTGAAGTTTGGAGAAAAAAAAAAAAAAAAAAGCAGGACTGTTACCAGTCTTCATAAATCACAAAAGGGAGGGGGTTTGGAGAGAGAACATGACAGCAACTTTTTGTGCATTTGTGTGTGTGTGTGTGTGTGTGCCTTAGATCCTCTGTAATGAGTATTATTTATGTGGTTTTGTGTGTGTGTGTGTGTGTGTGTGTGTGTGTGTGTGTGTGTGTGTGTGTGTGTGTGTGTGTGTGTGCGCATTTGATGAATCTGTTTTCCCCCTTGAATGCTTATGAATGAGGCAGGTTTTGTCTTCATGTGTGTTTGTATGCAACTTTTTGCGTGACCATTCTCATGTTTTACACAAATCAATGTTTGCCACTGGGTTCTAAATATATGGTATGTATGTAAAGCGCATGTGTATATGTGCATGCTAGGTGCGTAACTTACTGAAAGGAGCTTCCACGTTATTGGTCGGACCTGTCGAGGAATTCCAGACCAGCTGAGTTTCCGTAGCTCTTCTGTAAAACAGCAAAAAGACAAGAGGGCCCATGTTAGGGAGTTTTTACATCAAGAAATCCTTCTATAGCCTGAAATGGCAGGACCACAATATCCACTGGTATCATGTTACTAATAGGGATGGATTTCAAGGACCGGAACTTAATGAATACCAGTTCCTGGTCATTATCAAAATATGGATGAGCTCCCAGACAATAGGTGCCGCTATCAGTATTTATGTAAAGCTAATTTATTCTAACATACTGTGGCAATTTTTTCCAAATTCCTAATGATAAGAAGGAAGTAACACCAGCAACTTCATGTAACACAAACAAAACATTTTAACAGTCTGAAGGAGTTGTTGTGAAAAATTCAGTGGAAGTGCAGATAGTAAAAATGGGAAATGCGACATACTGTAGACTCGACTTATATTTTTACTGTCTGATATTCTAACTATCATGTATAATACATCAACATTTCCTTGCAGAAACAGCTTATTTTCCTTCTATATATTTTGTTCTTCTCGCACTGCCTTGGATTTGAACAGCACCATGCTACAGATATATAAATAACTGCAGAGAATTTTAGATTTTCTATCTCAAATATCAATATTGCCCAGCTGTCTTTCCTTCCTTTATTTTGAACATTTCCGACCCCACATAAAGAATGACACAATGAACAGCCAAAGACATATTGAGATGGAAGTGAAAAAAGAGGAACCAATGTTTTTTCGTTTCACTCAAAAACTTATTTCATTGAGATAGAATAATCCATTTATCGAGAAACAAAATATAGGCTTTTTTTTCCAATCCATTCTGTTTCTGTCTATAAAACTACAAATTGCCTTCTCCACCTTCCACATTGATTACAGCCTGCAGCTGAGTCCAGAGCAGCATGTGCGACAGAAGGATGTCCTTCATGTTTTCATTGTCAGTTACTGAGTTGATAACAAGATAAAAAACAAAACTTTTACAAAAACAGTTCGAATTTTCAATCGAGATAAGATTGTCCTATTCTTATTCTGCTGTAATGCATGCAAATCCAAATTCAAACTTCTTTGCCTTTGATGCTAACAAACAGACTTGCTGCTACAAAAGAAATCCATTTACATTTGTGAGACAACTTTATCTGATAAAATTCAATTTAAAAACCAACCAATGTAGGATGGCAAGTCATTTTTGAACATCATTCAATCAATCCATCAATCAATCAAGGAGCGAGCCAACCACCCATGTCCTCATCGTCCAAACTTCCCTGTCTCTCGTTTCCCTCGCCAAAATCACCTGATGGGTTAGAAGTGGATCATTAAATTCACTCTCCCCCACCGGGTGGGACAGCCATAAGGCTATAATGTAAAATAAATCTGATGGAAAGGTGCAAATTGGACTTTTAAATAGGCAGAGAGTAGTTCCCTATGGGTCCATGAAGACCCAGAAAATATGGCTTAGTGTAAGGTGCCACACATCTCACGATCTCACTCTTTAACACACACACAGACACGCTGAGAGTAAGAGAGGACAAGCGGAATGTTGGGATCACCAGAGAAAAAGAGAAAATTGCTTTTGGTATGCTGTGTCTTCCATTTCGTTTCTATTGTGAGTGAATCAAACCTAATAACTAGACTACAATAAAAGGTGTAGAGATTGTGGTCATAAATAGATCTAAAGCTAAAGTGTCTGTAACTGGTTTTGCTCAGGGCTCAGATGTGACCTTACTCATGCCACAAACACTCAACCGAGTTCCATCAATTCCTACTAGGCCTTCTTTGTGCCATGTTATGTGAACCACACAAGTTTGTATAACACTTCAGATGATGGCAAGTAGATGGTAGGCAGCACTTTCATCATCTAAGCTGTCAAATTCTTCTTGGATAATCCCGGACACATTTTCTTCACAAACCTTTTTCTAGAGGGAAGTAAAATCACTGAGTGACCTTGTCACCATAAGACTGTGCATTTTTTCGACACTATTTCTTCATAAGCAGAAGGTTCCTGTGCGAGTTCTCACTAACATTAACTCATCCATTATTCACAGATAGGTCTCTCTCTACCCTGCAAGGCTTCAGACCCCCATTAGCATTCAACAAGACGAGCTGCCACATCCAAACTGAGACAAACATAAAAACGCAATGGAAATCTCTTCACTTGTAATTGCACTGCCACTGTTTTACCTGCATTCCAGGAGTGAAGGGAAGAGGGGGAATTGATTTCCCCACAAATTAAATGGCAATGCCTTAACATACTTTTCTGAGGGGCGAAAAAAAAGAAACAAATGTACATAATGAACAAGCCAAATTCCTACTCGACTCTTATTCAAGGCAGTGGCTGGAAATTGATAAGCCCTTCGCACAGAGTGAACGATATTGATTAGCACTGCCAAATGACTCTGCCTTGCCTGTTCTTCAAGGCAAATGCAAATGCCGAGCCAGTGACAGATAGCAGAATAGGAAATAGCAATCAGCTAAACAGCAATGGGCTTAGTCCATTGGCTAAATTGAGTGAAACGCATTAGAGCTTGTTCAGCTGATGGAAGTAGCTTTTTATTCACTACAGTTCCTGTGCATCTTCCACTTAAAATTTCTCTTTTACCTTGTCCCCAGTGACTTTAATTATATAGAAATTCAATACAGTGATCTAGTGCACAGCATGGCTCTGTTGGTGTGGATAAAGAGTCAGAGCCCCACAGTATGGGAAGGTTTCGATTACCCCAAGGTTACCTGTGCAGCAGCATGTCGCATTTAGAAAGAAGATGAAAAAAAAAATCTCTCAGACATGACAAAAACCTTAGAGTTGCAAAGAAAAGGTGCTGCAAGTTTTTCACCGATTTCTCCTGCGTCTCTCAGCTCCTTCCCTTCCCTCTCCACAGGACTACAACTATGAAAGGCAGTGCAATGGAGTGTTTAAACATCACTTCCAAGTTGTGGATTGTAAAGACATGGGAGATCTTTCAGGAGTAGTTAGTACTGTGTTTGGGATGTACATACTGATATTCAGATTGACAGTTTTCTGGGATTGACACTGTAAAGCACTTAAAGAGGAACTCCACCAAATTAAAAAAAAAATACATTCTGTTTACAGATCCTGTTTACAGATCCTACTACATATGTAGGGGGGAGAAAGCTGTATAAAGCCTTTTGTGGCTCAAGAACAAGCTGCGACTGCCTCAAGTGATGTCCACATTGGTCAGGGTGAGGACTAAGAATTTCAACATGAAGGAAAATGGTGCTTAGTTTACCAGACCTGTATCCAGCTCCTTTCCAAGCAAGTGGCTAGAGGCTAAATTAGCAACTATAAGCAGAACACTTCCACATCTCCAATACCCTCTTTTGACTTATGCAAACCAAGTGCTGGTTCTGGGCAGGTGCTAATGTTGGTCTGGACTTGGTTCAACCTGGGAACCTTTTAAAAACCGGTTTGTTGCCGAGTTATTACACTGAGTCACTGTATACATCTCAATTTTCCCATTGTCCTTGGACAACCTTGTTACCTTGATTTGGTATATATAGTGAAAGTCAGAACATGCAGTGGAAGTCACAAGCAAATAAGTTGGTCTAGACCAACAAAGTGTTGGTGCCACTCTGGAACCAGTTTTTTAGTGATTAGTCAATTCACAAAAGACTGGTTCCAGGGTAGGCACTTGCTCCAAACCAGCACCAGAACTGCCCTGGTTTAAAAGGGGTTGATGGTTGCAGTTTTCAGAGTTAACTGAAATGTAGGCAGCAGGTTGTGAAAAAGACCACTGGTTCTGTTTTCTCGATTTTGATCAGTACTCCTAAAGAATCTTTTCATTTGGTGCTTGTTTTCTGTTTAATCTGGAATCATGCAACACCTCGTGTCACTGACATGGTAGAATACAACACTGATGCCAGTGCTGTCAAGACTGATTGGCACTGTGGTTCTGTCTCACTGAAACTGCTGCCAGTCGGAGTCCCAGCGTGGTTCATTAGGGTGCAAGCTGTTTAGCATGCTCATGAAGGACTGCTTCGGCAGCTGTGGTTACTGATTGCCACTGCTGCATTTAAAAGCACATATCTATACAGTTTTCAAATTTGCATCAACTTTTACAAACCCCAAATGCAACACTGCTGAAAGAAATGTGTACTTCTTCAAATCACTGCTGCCAGTAATTGTGTGTTTTGATTTTCACATGTCTGACTGCATGCATTAGGTCACTCTGACCTTTAAAAATGTAGAATAGCACAGCCGCAGCGAAGTCGTGTAGAATCCATTTACATTAAAGTCCAAGTCTTTAAGGGTGAAATCCTTCTCCTATGTGCACCTCTACATTCATTACACTCCTAACAGCTAGTCAAGGGTTTCTCTCCTCTTGCCTTGCACCCTTTGAACCTTCATTTGCACTGTCAGACAAAGAAATGAGTCCATGAATCTTGTGGGCTCAGGCTTAATTAAACCATGTTATATATCCCCCACCTGGCATTAATCTCACCATAGGGGGTTACAGAGGGGAGGGGTGAGGGGACGTGAGGCACAAGTTAGCTAATGGTCTTTACATCCTGATGCCGCAGTGATCTCCAGAAAGCCCCTCCAGTCGAACATTATCCATCGGAGAGTGTTTGCACTAAAGAGGCACCGACTGTGGTGTTTGTGTGTGGGTTTGCATAAGTGTGTGGCTAGGGCAAAGGGCAAATATTTACTTGGCACCGTGTGGCCGGCAGAACAAGCAGATGTGCCCATTAGACCCATTCATCACATACAGAAAACTGCAGACACAGCCTCGGCTACTCCTCTCCAGCAGAGAGCCGGACCACTACAGAATCCAAATCACAGTTACCCCAACATGAGCCGGGATGACTTATAGACCCACAGCATGACTGTCAGAGCACTGATACACTGCCCTGATACAGTGCAAGAAAAGACAATGGTACATTCTACTAGGATAAAGATGTTTTTATCATATTCTTGCAGTTTCACACATTTTAATTAGTCCTTGGCTAAAATTCTGCATTAAAAGGAATCCATAATCCATCCGTGATGCAAATGCACTCTCCTAGGAAATGTGTCTAGTCCCCTATTTCCTAAAGGCTGCCTACATAACAGTACATATCTCAGCGCCAATTCCTGAGAAGAAAAAAAACTCAATTTCCTACAGTGGGCAGAGACAGAGAGAGCAACACGAGCATAGTTGACGTACAGGCTAAATTGCAGATGTCGTTTCATTAGTGTGAGGCCAGCTCATCTCTCAGAAAACATATCTGACTCTCTAGGGCATCTCTTGTGCATTATGAATGAGACAGCCGAACCCCAGCTCCACTGGAATAAATTAAAGACATTTCGTGACATTTTGAAAATTAATCTGTTGTTTTTGCTCAGCAGGCACTTGTCACAACGTGGGTGAAAAAAAAAAAAAAAACTTTCTCCGAGTGTCCCGGAGGCGACGAGGGACTAGCTGTCCCCGTCAGTATCACTGAACAAAGTTAACAATGCAAACAAGCCTTTTTTTTTAAGCTAGTAGATTTGTCACTCCCCCTTGTACACAGTAATCTGTACAACCTAATAAAAAAACACTAAGTGAAAGCATGAAGACATTCCTTTAACAGGATAAATACAGAGCAAAGTCATTAAAGCAAAACTTAAATTAGAGTCAATTCACCCCACAGGTAATCATTTCAAAGTATACATTCAGAAGTGCACGCGGGGGCAACCGGAAACAGAACTTACCTTCCGGGACTGATAAAATATCACATTACTATATACATGCTCTAGAATTAGTCTGATCAGGAGCACTGTGGGTGTTTGTCACACTGGCAGGTGCAGACCTTGAGGGAATTGGTCTATAGAGACGGTCCCAACCCTGGAGGAGGCTGTATTCCTCACCAGAATGGAAAACACCTGTAACATCAGCAATGTGCAACTCAAGGGCAACTGCTGCTAGTCCTTCCTCTGTGCGTGTGTCTACTGTATTCCATTATGCATGAACTTACAGGGGTGCACTTTGTCTTGGCTGGAGTTAAGCTGGGGACCACAGGGGGTGATTAGGACACCATGTACCTTCTGTTGAACACACACAACAGCTGCTCTGATGTGGGACCCTCGGAGGTAATGAATGCTCAATGACTCTTGAAACATTCAGAGGGCAAAATACAGCTAAATATCATGTTTGTATTACATTAAAACTCGAACAATAACCAAAAGTTTTTGTATAACAGTGGCTTGAGAGTCGTTACAAAGAAAGCGAAGGTTGGTTCAAACGTTTTTAGAGTGCAGTCACTCTTGTTCCTTTGCTGATGTGTACCAGTGAAGCAGCTAGGGTTGGGTGCCTTAAAGGCCACCTGAACTGTACTATACTATACTTGAGGGAGGGAGGTGAGAATGTGTCTTATTCACCTCACTGGCCCAGATTCTCTCAGCATGCATGGGGATCTGAACCACTTCCATGTAGGTCACACAACTGTTTCTTTTGGCTACATAGAACAATAATAAAAGGCAACAGCATTCTATTCAAGAAGTAAACAGAAGTTAATCAAAATCACAAACACAGATGAAAATTTCACTTCAAAATGATTAAGTATTCTTGTATATTTTATCCGGCATTTACAAACACTATTTTTCAAAACCAAGATTTAAACAGAACCCTTCGACAGAAAGCCTCCATGGTCAAATGAAATGTCCTCAGCTTGTATTATGATGAGGACAGAGGGGATTGAACAGTGTGTGTATCTTTAGACAGCAGATTAAGAGCTAAAAAGACGGAACATTAATTTCAGAGCATTGGTGGATACTGTCAAGATTACTCATTTTAATAACTAACTTTAATTTACAATGTAGCCCAATGTTTTTTCAATTCATCAATGAACAGCCTGGTCTTTGAAATATAATAAAATGTCCACAGCCAAAGATGATGAGTTTCTCTTGCATGTTTTATTCAGACAACAGTCCAAAACCTAAACATGTTTAATTGACTATCATATATGACAAAGAAAGGCATTAACATCCTTTCATTTCAGAAGCTAGAACCAGTGAATGTTTGCCACTGAAAAATATTAACACTAACTGATGTAAGTACACAACTCAAAATATATAACAAAGGTCTTGTTGCTTTGAGACATTTTATTGCATAAGTGTTTCATATCATATCTTTAATTTATGAACTAATGCAGCTGTATTATGGATGGACATTCCCCCACAAGGCCATGCAGCGATTCATTGTAAGTACCTTTTTAATGGGAGCTGAAGTTGTTTTGCAGCAGACTATTTAATTATTCCAAAACTATAAAAAAGGAATTTTCAACCTCTAAATGGAAGTGGTTGATGTGTACTTGAAAAGTAAACCCCCGGAACATGTTTTATTTAGCACAACCAGGAACAGAGGGTAACACTGGCATAACATCAGGATTTCCTATTGAGGCGTGATGTAAGGATTCATTAATGTAATCCTGATTATACACAACAGTCAAGTGCTACCACCAGAATAACAAACACTGTCATAAAGGACTGTTTGCTTGCTAAGTGGACCGAAACAATGGAGCTTCAATGGCTGGGTGAGGGCTCTCACTAAGAGTGACCAAGCAAAGTGAGGTGGCTGTGTGAAGAAAATAAAAATCAAATAGAGTAAGTATAAGAGTGTGCGTATCGGCGTGATTCTAAGTGTGTACCTGCACTTCTTCCATGTCTGCCTGTCGAGCTGCCTGTCAGTCAGTCTACCTGCCTGTGTGCAAAGTTGTGTGTGAAGGCCAGGATAAAGAATAGGAGACAGCCAGAAAACGAAGAAGTGCTGTCAGTCAGTGCTGGCTGAGCAGGGAGCTGATGGGAGCACGAGGGAAGACGCTTGGCGGGCCGGAGCCATGCACTATTCAAGCATCATTCAGACGGAGCGCAACCACTGGGGCAAAACACCACAAGGTTCTGGGCAACACACACACACACGCGTGCGCGAATACCACACATACCTGCCAAAACTGGGGTTTGAATTCTGTAGCAGGGGGCTACCTCATCAAATCCAAAATCAAGACTGTGGCAGCACAACAATCAGTAAACTTCAAGTACTTTCTAAACTCTTAAAAATGCCAGTAATCTAAAAACACCTGTGTGAAAGTCTTGAATCACACTGATGTGGTGAGAGGCCGGTAAAACGCGTCCCCTCGTCTCTTGTTGCAGGCATTGTCCCGGTGTCATCTGAAGCTGTTTTGCCAGTGAGGTCAGAAAAACAATACAATCAGGACAGACACCTTTATCATGCAGTGTATTAAAAAGTTAAGCTCCCCTCCTATAAACCTTGAATGCTGTGAGAGAGTCCTGAACGGTCTAACTCATCTAAAGGACAAAGTGATGGCGCCAGGGAGCAGACGGCTCGTAAACTAATGGGACTCTTGTAAAAAGATACTCCCCCCTGGATTATACCTGCTCAGGAGGCCTGATGGATGGCCCAGATGGCTGAGAGAGGACACCGCGCATAGACGAGTGTACAGGTGTGAGGATGTGTGTGTGTGTGTGAGAAGAGCGTGTGTGTGTGTTCTTTTGTGTGCTATAACAAGGACTGGTGTAGTCAATTCCCTGAAGCTCAGATTGCCTTTAACTGATTTAGATGAAACGGGTTCCAAAATATCTGACCTGGTGACATTCTTTTGAAGGAGATCAGTTTCATGAGGTGATATGATGAAATTTTAAATTCAGTCATGTCACTTCTCTCAGTAATGTTTGTATCGGAAGGAACACATTTCACCTATTTTTAAAATAAAAAAAAAAACAAGTCGTTAATTTGCCAAATTGAAAGCCGAGCAGAGCAGGATAATGAGCTACCACAGTGCACCTGGTGGCGAGAACGCTAATGGAAGGCAGAAACCTGCCAATGCCACTCATTCCTGACTAAAAATGATTCAAATTGTTGAGTCACTGTGATATCCAACCAATTCGTAGACGTGCAGTTGAGTGCGCGCACACACATACACACGCACACACACAGAGGAAAACATGCTATCAGACCATTACTGAAGTGATAACGGGAGTTTTTTAATGTTACCCTAATTCCAAAAGATTTGGACGCTGTGGTCACTTTGAGTGTTTTGTTTATAAAAACAAAGTTTATCAGTTCTTGCTGATGCACTTCTATAGAATTGTACTGTAGATGTTTCTCTCGCCTTTAAAGGCTTAACCACTGTTCCAAAGCTCATACTGTACTGTAGAGGTCATAATCTATGTAATATTTCAAGCAACAAAACAAACGTTACACTGCTCCCAAATTCTAAAAT